>NC_141551.1:25952500-26155000 GCF_021556685.1 Rattus norvegicus | reverse complement strand
AACCCCCAGTGCCATGGGGCGGTGCTGGAAGGAGCCGAGTGCCTCCATCTGCCGGGCACCACAGAAACACGGGAATGAGGAAGCATCCCCAGAATGTAAGGTAGCCTTCGAGTTAAAGCAGTTGAAATAGCAAGTTCAGAAGTAGCCTGGATGTTAAAACACCCAGCATGCTTTAGTACTTGTCCTGGGCAACGCTCTCATGCAATGGTTTTGTGGTACCCTTGTGATACGTGTGTCTGCACACACACACACATCTTATTTAATTTTAATTTTTTTTCAAAAAATAAAATTTTATTTCTCCATCTTTCTGACCTTTAACTTATAGTAATTACAAGAAAGCCAAATGAGGAATACCTCCAGTCTCCATATTCAGTTTCCTCCAAACGTATCTGAAAGGTATGTCATTACACTTACGAATTCATAACCTTTATAAAAATTATGTAAGGCCCAAACTCAGTCTTGGCTATACATGGCAATATCCTGAATCATAAAATCTAAGAAAAATCCCCCGAACTCATGCAAAGAGTAAGGCAGCACACACAAAGCGATAGATAATACTGGAGCCTGGGAGAGGCTATTTAAGAAGGGGAGTTCTAGACTCACAATTAGAAGCAATCAGATGTAGCTGAGAGGTTAAGAGCAGAAGGTTAAGTGTACAGGAGGTGGCAGGAGAGAGCTACACTGACAGATCGCTGGCCAGGATGGGAAATACTCTCGATTGTAAATTTACAACTCTAGGAGGACGTTATTTAGAAACAGAAGCACACAGCTACAAAAGAAGTAAGGAGGAGAACAAAGCACGGCTCTTTCTAGGGACGAAGAGACAATCATTTGAGTAACTGTAATGAATTGTAGACACAGAAGGTTGACCCTGTCCTATGGCCATGATTTTCAGAGGACACCTGACCCCAAAAGGGTAAACAGCGCTGACATCAACATCATTGTCTAGAGGGGGTGGTGCCAGAGGCTTTGGCCTTTGACATTTCAGTGTAAGGTGGGGTCGGCACTCCCCAGCCATGAGAGTCAAGGACTCTAACCTTCTCCAGCTGTGAGCGCCCCACAAACCTGGTTGTTTGGGTGTTTTAGCATAGAAATGAAAAGGAACTGAGTTAGCACCTTCCATAAGAGCCTGAGGAACCTTAGTACTGAAGCCACAGGCTTTGCTTAAGCTGGGTGCAGTGAGGGAGGAGCATGGCAGAAGAGTTCCTCAGATGCTCTCTTAGGATCCTATGAAGCTTTGGGCCACAGCTAGAAAACCTACCCAAGAGACAATTTTGTTGTTTGGGGGGAGATAGGGAGATGCCTACAGGCACAAGCACCAGAGATCAAGTCCCCAGAACCTGCATAAAAGCCAGCTGCTGGGCCCTGAGCTCAGGGCGTGGACAGGATTGGAGCTCACTGGCTGTCTGGGTGAACAGAATCAATGAGCTCCAGCTTCAGTGACAGACCCCGTCCCAAAAATGAAAGGTGGAGTGTGTGATTTACAAAGACACCTGATGTTGACATCTGGCCTCCTGTGCACATGCACACAAGTACGAACACGCATGCACATGATGTATGCACATGTGTGCATGCACACACACACGCATGCACACAGACTTATGTCCCCCCAGCCCGTCCCCACCTCCGCTCTAACTGTTCATTTCACATAGCACACTGACACCCCACTCCTCCATCAAACAGGGTCGCTCTTCTGTTGTAAGTGCTGCCATTGTTAGGGCTTCCTCCTGTACCGTACATAGGAAGAACCACACAACCACAGCACCCAGCACCCAGCTCTTATTATGGCTGGAAGGCAGACTTTTTTTTTTTTTTTTTTTTACAATTTCATAAAGATACAAAGGCAGTTTCTAGAAAAAGCTACTGACTGCACATTGCTTACTCTGGATCATGTTTGAGGCCAAAATCAGAGAAGTCCTCATTCTCTGCTGTGTATTTGTTGTAACAGTCGCTGGCTAGGGACTGGAAAGCTGGGTAGACCTGGCAAGTGCTGTTTCGGACTCGCAGCTGCCGCACTCTGGGGACGCCGAGGAGAATGTTCTCGTAGTAGATGAGGCTGCTGTTCTTCACGCTGTCCAGCTGTGTGTTTCCGTACCACGAGTCCCAGTACAAGCCTTCCACGAGGGGTCCTTCCATGAACTTCAGAGAAAGGCAAGGGTCATCAACAAAAATCGTATTCACACATGTGATTCTATGTATTGACCCAGACGAAGGCCCCGGTGGCTGCTACTCTTGGCTTTGTCCCTGTTCTATTCTAAGTGATCCCAAGCCCAGGACTCCATGTCCCCATCTCTTGTCTTTGCCACCAGCCACATAGCACAATTAAAGGAGAAAGGACAATTTGTACTTCTCATTTCCTACGAGGCCAGTGACTTAGGACCACTTGGACCTTATCTTATATTTGACCTCTTTCTTAACTAAAATTTTCTTGTCACTGTGACAGAATTCCCGCTGAAACCCCTTAAGGGAGGAAAGACTTTAGTTAAGTTTCAGACTGCCTTAGTAGGAAGGGTGAGGCACAACAGGGCGGCTCGGAGAGCAGTGGCCTGGCAGTGGGATGCTTTCTCCTCTAAACAGCACCCCCACCAGAGTCTGTAGATGGTGCCACCACATTCAGGGTTGGTCTTCACTGGTAGTGAACCCTCTCAGAAAAACATACCACACTGTTACAGGTTGTTATGAATGTTCCTAAGGGATGGATGTGTACAGGGCTTTGTATGTTTAGGTGGGCAATTATATCTTATCAACTGGATCAGTTCTGTGTGTTCTTTCATGTGCAGATTTATGTTTAAGAGATTGTGTGGCAGCAGAGACACTGGGATGACACGGAGTTAGGATGTGCGTTTCTGGCAAGATAATCTAGCAGATATCAGGGCACTGCAGTGCTGGATGGGTAAAAGACAGCCCTTTTTATAATTTTACAACAATCTTCTCTATGATCACACCCCAAATTCAGTGCCACATGAATGCACACAGGACACATGGTTCCCTATTCTCAGAATGCCTTCTCCTTTTCAGACACAGGGTTTCTCTGTGTAGCCCTGGCTGTCCTAGAACTCCCTCTGTAGACCAGGTTGGCCCCAAACTCAGAGCCTGCCTGTGCCTGTTGAGTGCTGGGATTAAAGGCGTGCTCCACCATGGACTAGGCAGATGCTTTCTCCTCATTGACCCTTTAAAATGGATCCACTTCTGAAGAGCCTTCCCTCACTGCCTGTCCTTTACAACCACGAGTTTGTGAGATGGGAGACCTGCAGCCGCCTCTCTTCAGTTACTCTTCCTTCAGGATGACCTGTGCTATGGGTAGCAGAAAACCAGTCTATTCTGGTGCTGAAGGAACCTGTCTCATGGGATTACGTATATTGCACATTGCTTTTTAAACTATATACTGCATATTACTGTAGCACACAGTAGAGGGTTTCATATATAAATTGGGAATATTATCTGTTCTGGGAAATGAGCAATTTGTAAGACTGTCCCTCGTGTGGACTTTATTTACACTATCACGCTGGCTTCAGTACTGATAACAAATCTCATGTTTTCTAAAGGAAATGAGAATGTTTGAAAAAGTATCAAAACACTGAAGTTAAAAAAACAGCATCACATTGTGAGCATAAAGATCCACAATAAATACTATTGGTTGATTTTCTAATAAAAGTAACACTCGATTTTATTAATTCCTTTAATAAATCTTTCCTGGGCATTTTCTGTGTGTGTGTGGCAATGGTTATGGGCAGTCTGTGAATTTCTTTTTATGTTTTTTCCCCAGACCTGGGGCTCAAACCCAGGGCTTTGCACTTACTAGGTAAGCATTGTAGCCTGAGCTAGCCTGACCACTGGCCAATGGGCTCTGAGGCTACTTCATCAGGTCACATGTCTTACCTTCCAGAACTCAGTTATGCTGCGAATGGACCTAAAGCTGCTTCTTTCGTCATCAGGTAGAGAAGTGTCCACAAACAGAGATGACATGACTTTGTTTAAGTAGTACATATGTGGGTTGACCGTCCCAAAAGTCACTAAGGAGAACAATTTGTTTAAAATTTGTAACTTAAAAATCCCACTTCAGCAGTGTTCAAAAATATGAATTCCCCCAGCTTTAAAAAAGGCATTGTCTTAGTATTTTTACATTTATCTATCTTTTGTGTGTGTGTCTCTGTGTGTGCATATGTATGCACAAACACACGTCATGGTACAAACACGGAGGTCAAAGGACAACTTGTGGGAGCTTGTTCTTTCCTCGTGTGGGTTCCAGGGATCAAACTCAGGCCCTCAGGCTTGGCAGCAAGCACCTTTGTCTGCTGAGCCCTCTCAGCAGCCCTGATCATTAAAGCCAGAAACATGCAAATTAGGTAGAACTTTCCTTCAGTCCCCGTACTAAAGCTGGACATGAATTCTTCAGGTTTCACATATATATATATATATATATTTAATATTCTCTTTAAAAACTGAAGTCAAATTAGGGCCATTGAGATGGCTCAACATCTAACATGGCATGCAATGGCAATAAGAAAAAAGGGGGAGAGAGGAGCACACAACCTTGTTCTCTGACTACACATGTATGCAGCTCCCTCTGTCATGCAGGAATGCCCAGATGATATATAACCGAGGTCACATTATATCCAGGATTCTGCTGATGGCATTTTCTCTACATTAATAGGCAACATTATATAGTGAGTGGGTAAGTGTATGGACCTTGAATTCAGTCAGAAGAGTTAGAGATCTCATCATAAGGGCACTCGCTCTGACTGTGTGGTTCTGTCTTATTTATGGAACGTGTGTGTACGCTTGTGCTTGTGCGTGTGAAGGCAAGAGATCAACATCAGGAGGCCGTCCATCTTGGCTTTGTTTCTGAAACAGGACCTTTCATTAGCTCTCAAAGGAGGCTGGGCTGGCAAGCCCCAGGGGGCTGCCTGTTCTCCCTCCCCAGCCCCGGGATGACAGGCTTCACCCCACTCTGCTTTTTTCTCCATGGATTCTGGGGATCAAACTCGGGTTTTCATGTTTGTGAGGCACTTTACAGACTGAGTTATTTTCCAGCCGAACATGTAAAACGTTTAAACCCATGCTTTGAAACATAGTAAAATTGTTTTAAAAAATTAATCAGTAGTTTTTAAAGAGTAGTTTCTTTCTCTCCTTTTATAAACTATTTTATTTCTTTCCAGAACTCCCCAGTTAAATAAAATACAAAAACTATATGGTGCCAACGATAACAGAGGGAAAAGACTCAAATCATCAAGCCTGACAGTCTGAGATGTGCACGATGAAGGTGGGAACCAAGTTGTCCTCTGACCACCACCATTTGCGTGGTGCATGCGCACAGCAAATACATGTGGCATTCTTTAACAGTGCATTTATGTCGTGGCATATTCTTTTTTAAATTTTTATTTCATGTGCACTGGTGGTGTGCCTGAATGTCTGTCTGTGTGAGTGTGTCAGAAGCCCCGGAACTGGAGTTACAAAGACATGTGTGAGCTGCCATGTGAGTGCTGGGAATTGAACCTGGGGCCTCTGGGAGAGCAGCCAGTGGTCTTAAGCACTGAGCCATCTCTCCAGCCCCTTCGCTGTACATTTCACAGTAGTTAATTTATCCTCTTAACTGTAGATATAGGTTGTTATAAGTGTTCAAGAATCTCTGGTGGAATTAAATAATCTTTTGGCTCATGTTTCCTACCATCTAAAATGCTGGGTAGCGAGCGCATGTTAGCGTCACCGCTAGAACTAAGCCTTTTATAAATCAGCCTGGGATACCTTAACAAGTTGGCTACAGCTGTCTTTTATCTCGGACACCTACCCCTGCAATACCAATCGATTGGAATTGGTATACAGCTGAGAGAAACCCTGTATGCTAGCTCCTAGCTACACACATCGGGCAGTTAAAATAAAAAATGTTAACAAGCTTTTTAGATGCTAAATCGATGCCAAGGACACTGAGAAGGGTTGTTAGCATTGACTGAGCGGCTCTCTCTGCCCTCCTCAAACATTGGCGTTTATCTTCTCGCACAAATGTACTTTATTACCGACTGTGCAGCATTTACTGAAAACCATGAAGCTTGGGGCCACCCCAAACTTTATGTTGGTTCCCATTTGTACTTTTTATTTCTGGAACCAAACCAATGTAACTCTATGGCGCTGAAACAAATTTAATCCAATCCCCAACCCAGGGGACTGTGTTTTAAATACATTCTTCAAATTAAAATAATAATAATCATATTCAATCAGTGTTGACTTTGGAAGCTTCCCATTACATCTGTGGCCTAGTTTTGCCCCATAAAAATTGGAAACTGAGTCAATCCTAAGAGAATGATCTCCGAAATTTGTCTTAACTATCTCAAAACTTGTCAGTTTTATATTGATTTTAACTACTAGTTCAACCGGCGTTCTTTTACCTGCACCTGTGTACTTACATATGCATAGATTTATTAGAAAAATAAAGTATAGTAACAACTCTTCAAGTGTGGTGTTAACCTCCGCTTCCCTTCGGTAATGCAGGTCATGTTTTGAAGTCCCTGTGAGATGTAGAACAAGAATTTTTCTTCATATTTCCGGGTAACTATAACATACATAAGTAACTAAGATGGGAAAATCACGACTAGTTTTAGTAGCTTCTGTCTCCAGATGTAGCGCTCAAGGGCGCGACTCCCTCAAGCGACCCACACCCACGGAGGTGACAGCCTAGCAAGAGGAGTCTTCTCCGGACTTCGCTTCTGTGGCAGCGCTGGCAACCATCACAGGAGTACGGGGTGGGGTCAGAGCTCCTTCCTGGGTACCTGGAGTTGCCAATGGGCCCTGGGTTACCTATCCTCCAGGCGTACCCACCCTCACCTCCTCGGTGCCACCAAGTCGCCTCGGACATCACCGACAGGACCACACGGCGGGTGCGGCTCTGCCGGTTCCACCCAAGCCCTGACCCCGCGCCTGCGCAGTAGAGCCGCAGTGCTCTAACCCGGCATCTGCACCCGCCCTGCGTGCGCGGGTTCCTGGGCTGAAGGCTAGTGCGCCTGTGCGGACACGGCACCGCCCCAGGTTAGAGCTTCAACTCCTGGGGGTTGTGTGGCTGGAGGTTTATTTCTAGCTCACTTTTCTGGATACAAAAAAGAAAATAAGTGTCACCACCTACATTATTAACATGAGTGGCCAAAAGACGCGGTCAGCCCTCCCTTTTGTCTAATTGATTTAATAGAAAGAATCTCTCTCTCTCTCTCTCTCTCTCTCACACACACACACACACACACACACACACACACACACACCCCTTGACGGTCACGGCGGCCCATCATATCTGTCGTACAACCTTTAGGAAATGAACACCTGGAGGGTCCTTATTTAGAGGACAACACTGGCCTATATGTGGTGGAGCCCCGTCCTCAAATACCAAACGCTCCAGCTACAAATCTTCGGTGTTCTCACAATTCACTTATTAAATACATCCACGGGTTGATTCAAAAACTTGTTCATACCTAGATGCCCAGATGTGGTTTTGCTTATGCATGATATGAACTGGCAGGTTGTAAATTAAAATTTTAACAGCCTGCAATGATATGCAAAGTGGTTAGAAGGTGGGGCATGAGGAGGCGACGCTTTAGAACAAAACGGAGAAATATAAAGTATACACCGTGCATTAGGGGTCTCTAGGGGAACATTTGGGACAGAATTGATCTAATATAAAAAGGAATATTTTTGGGTGACTTACAGGCTGTGGTCCAGTTACCTCAACAATTACTGTCTCCCAATGTCCAAGAATCGGTCTGCTAGGCTGGATGTCTCATTTGCGCTTCAGCAAATGTTGGAATCCCAAAGATGTAGGCTCTGACGCCAGGGAAGCGAGAATAAGGGCAAGCCGGCAAACAGCAACTTTCTTGTTACATTGGCATCGGTGAGAAGGTGTGGCCCCGAATTAAGGTGGGTCTGTGGACTTCAAATGATCCAATTAACTAAAAATCCCTCACAGTTGTGCCTGTTGACTTGGGTTTTTTAGTTAACTCCAGATGTTGTCAACAACCAAGAATAACTACCACATATCATAAACACCTTTTCTAGCAACTCTATTTACGTGACCAGCCTGTGTTGTTTAAGGGACATGCTGGAGATTTCCCATTGAGCAGATGTGGCCACTTTTGTTTTATGCTATGATTGTATGACTTTACCACAGAATTTAATTGTCTTCTTAAAGACTTGTTGACTGGCTCAGTCCTTTGACATAGTTGTGTTGTTAGAAGACCCTTGTGTGTGTTTTCTGCCTGATTTCTTTAGGACATCCCCCCCAGAAGACATTGACTATTAAAGGGGCAGGAGAGGGAAAGAGCCCCTCAGGCCGGAGTCTAGTCTGTCCTTCTTGCTGGCTGAGAACTTCAACACAGTTACAAAAGTCAATATTCCCTGTAGAGATCATCTGTTTGTCCCATGAAATCTCAAATAACAATATTAAAATAATGGTCGAGCCAGGTATGGTGAGTCACTTCTGTAACTCCAGTGCTGGGAATGTGGAGGCCAAAGGGTCATTGGTTCAAGTTGTTCTTAGTTACATAGAGCATTCAAAGGCTATTCAAAAGAAAAGAAAAGAAAAAAGGAAAGAGGAAAGAAAGAGGATTGGCAGATAGTTCCGACCAAGTGTGATGTTTAATCTCAATTGTTAACTTCCTACATTTGAGAAGCAAGAGCCTCCTTTGAGAAATCAACCACCAAATTGGCCTGTGGGGCATTTTCTTGATTGCTAACTGATGGAGAACATCTTACCCTATGTGGGCAGATGGCCCTAGGTTGTACAAGGACGCAAGGGACAAGCCAGCAAGCAGCATTCCTCTCAGCATTCAACGTGTGCCACCATGTTCCCAGCTTGGTCTTCCTTGATAGATCGTGTGATGGGAGTTGGAGGGTGAAAGAAACCCCTTACTTTCTAATTCGATTTTGGTCACTGTCATATCACAACAGCAGAAACCAAAGTAGGACATCCAGAGCGTGGTGCACGGGTGTCAGGACCGGAGTTTGATTCTCGGAACTCGAGACGAATGCTCTGGGGGAGGTGGCACACACCGCTAAGCTCAGTGCTGAGAAAGTAGGACCCTGGGGTTCAATGGCCAGTCAGCCTATCCTGCTGCGAGCTTCAGGCCAAGGGGAGACCCTGCCTTAACACACAAGATGGATGGTCCCTGAGGACTCGCACTCGAGGTTGTCCTCTGGTCACCACACTCACTGGCACTCACATTGTATGTTCTCTCTCACATGTGCACCTACATGAACACACACACACACACACACACACACACACACACACACACACACACACCCCACACTGAAATCTGATTCGTTAAGGCCCAATGTTTATGACCTAGGATTTCTACCATATTAGCACTCATCCCTAAACCTGTCTTTCAGAATTGTCAAACGTACTGCCTAACCTGTCCCTAAAATTGTCTAGTTTCAGAAGCCATAGATAAATCAACTCAAAAAGAGCGTGGTGGTCAAGAATGGTTCATAGATATGGATGTAGTAGCAGATGCCTGTATATCTAGGCACTTGGGAGGCTGAGGCAGGAGGATTGTGAATTTGAGGGTACCCTGAGCTACACTGTGAGGCCGTGCTGAAGAAGAGAAGAGGAAGGAGGAGGAGGAAGAAGAGACAGGGGAGATGCCCTAGAACTTTGGAATTAGGGGCTGAAGCATCATGGAGCATTTAAGAGCAACCACTGACTGTCTTTGATTCCTGCAAATCTCAGCCATTTGCCACATACTCTCTGAAGAGGAACCTCTTTTCCCAGGCTCTGCAAAAGCCCACAGGTCTTGGCCTCTCCCAAAGCTACTCTTACTTAGCCCAGGTTAGCCACACAGACAGGGTTGGACCTCTGGAAAGTCTGTGGCAGGTCTTTTCTTGTACATCCTGTGGCCAGTCACTGGTCATCAGGTAAGGGAAGCAAGAAGATACATGGTTCCCGATGACCCTGGAGCTGCCAAGCCTGCCCTGGAGCACCCATTTCCTGATTCCCTTTCACACGGAGAGAAGCATCTGTCTCATCTAAGTCATGGTACTGTTTGCTTGCCTGACAACCAGTTTCCTCTTTCTGTGGAGATGGAGGCCGCTCTCAGCCAAGGTTCGAGACTGCCTGCTTTAGAAAACAGAACATTTTAACAAAGCTCCCAAGCTACCGCAAATGGAGTAAGTGGTTAGCAGGTAGCAGCTCTGTGGAATGTTACACAAATTCACCTTATTTGACTACAGCGAAAGCTCTGTACAAGGAGGATCCAGTGCTAGAGGACAGGAGAGGGCTGGGGAGGAGGGATTTCCTCTTCGGAGAGAAAGCAAATGAGGCCTGAACTCTGGGTGGGGCTCGAAGTCAAGAGCAGTCACCTTCAATTATCCACCCTCTCGAAGATGCTGCCAGCCGGGGCTTGAGGAGAGTGACAGCCAGCAGAGCAGCCTGGCGCAGAGGAAAACTGAAAAGCAAGGGTCAGCCAGGCTGTGGGGCGCACGGCACACAGGCCTGCTCATTCCAGCACGCAGGATGTGGGAACAGAACCGCAGGCCCAAGGCCAGTCTAGACTGCATCGTGAGTCCTGACTCGAAAAATAAAAATATATTCTCTCTGTCTTAACTTTCCCTGGTTCACAGGAAGCACTTTCTCCTTCCACAGCCCCTCTGCCGCACCCGGTCCTGGATTGTTGCAGGTTTGAGTCATCATATCCAGCCCTTTGATCCTAATTCCAAGCTGCCAAAGGCTTAACGTTGGGTTATTTTTTTTTTTTTTTTTTTTGATTTACAGAGAAAGAAACATTTTTACTCTTTGCTAGGCTTGTTTGGGAGTTAGAAACATGAACCCTGGGGAAATTCTGGTACCTTCTCTGTGACATTCAAAACAGCCTTCAGAAGTCACGGAGCCAAACAGAGTGAAGTCAGAGAAAGAAATAGGAGAAACCAGTTTCGTTGTGTGCGTGTGTATGAGTGTGAGTGTGTGAGTGAATATGTGTGTGTGCACATGTACATGTGTGTGCACGAGAAGGTCAGAGGACGATCTTGGGTGTCATTGTCCGGAATGGTATCCACCGTTGAGGCAAACTCTCTCATCTGGCTGGAGTTCACCCATGAGGCTAGACTGACTGGGCAGCAAACCTCAGGGATCTCCTGCCTCAGCCTCCCAGCTCACGGATTAAAAGTGTACACTGTGTCTGCTGCCACTCTTACATGGACTCTGGGGTTAATCGGAGCCCTGATGTTCACGAGACAAGCATTTCACTGAGTGGACTATCACCCCCGCCAATTTCTGATCATGTAGTTTGATCCTGGAATTTAGCTGAGGCCTGACCTGTGTACAATCCTTGACTTTTTGGTTGTTTCAGTTTACGCGTTTCCCCTGTCAGCTCTGGCATTCTTCTTCAGTGATTAGTGTGATCTTGCTGAACCTCGGAGTCCGGGGAGTGTGCTACTTAAAAATTTGAGGCTGGGGCTGGAGAGATGGCTCAGTGGTTAAGAGCACTGACTGCTCTTCCCAAGGTCCTGAGTTCAAACCCCAGCAACCACATGGTGGCTCACAACCATCTGTAATGGGATCTGATGCCCTCTTCTGGTGTGTCTGAAGACAGTGACAGTGTACTCACATACATAAAATAAATAAATAAATTTTAGATAAAAAAATAATTTGAGGCTGAAGCCCAGCCCTTGGGAGGCAGAGGCAGTCGGATCTCTGTGAGCTCCAGGCCAGAGTGGTCTACAGAGAGCGTTTCTGGACAATTAGGGCTACACAGAGAAGCCCTGTTTAAAACAAACAAGCAAACAAATGAACAGCGTCGCTGCTGTTTGGATGTGGTTTGCCTTTCTGGGTCTAGGGATTGAAAATTAGGTCCTCAGGTAGTGGGAGATGGATTGGAAACTTTAGGATGCAGGGCCTAGTGAGACCCTTGGCTAGCTGGGGACATGCCCTCAAAAGGATTAAAGTGTTTCTCATAACTCCTTGATAATCCTTGAAAAATTGCTATAAACTCCAAGCCTGCCCCACACGGTTGTGTTGCTGCCAGTGTGGTGACATGTCACTTGCTGCCTCCCTCGTTCCAACTTACGCTTTACGTTTATTATTTGTGCGTGTGTGTGCACACACCTGTATGTTTTGGCATGCATGCCATGGCATACATGTGGTCAGAGGACAGCCCATGGGAGTTGTTCTCTCCCTCCACTATGTGGTGGGTTCTGGCAGTGAAACTCAGGGTGTCGGTTTGGCCTGCAAGCACCCTTACCCACTGAGCTATCTTGCTGGCCTCCTCTCTCCAAATTTTGCCATTCATCATGAGTGCTGCTTGAAAAGGGCCCTCACCAGAGCTCAGCCCAGGCCAGCATTAGGCTGCCCCCATTAGCTTTCAAAGTCAATGAGCCAAGAAAGTCCTATTGACATGGAACTTGCGTTGGTGTTTTGTCATTTTTGTCATACTGATAAAAAAGCAGAGCTGTGCAATTTTTTAAAAGTGAAGACGTAATTGGCAGGAGTAGAGGCACAGTACAAAGAGTACAACCTCAGATAGAAGCCAGAACTTAGACCAGTCTTGGCACTGTTCTAGTCAAGGGTGACATTCAAAACTTGGAGAGTTTGGAAATACTCCCAATGACAATAATGAAACGAACACATTATAGATGAGATAGGGTCTGCAGAGATCTGTCTCATAGATCCACGCAGAAAGCTCGGCTGGCTAACCACGAGTCAATAAGAAAACAGTGAGTCAGTAAAGTGCAGAGGGAAGGCCTGGAAGAATCCCAAGATGCAGGATGTGGAGCTGCCCTATGCCCCACAGACTGGAGACACATGGGCAGCCAACTTGACCATCTATCCGCTTGACAATACCTCTATGTAACAACCTTATACATTCAAATCTCCCAAGCCACACCGTTCCAACTCAATACTCTTCAAGAGAACTGGAAGCTGCAGTTTTCTGACTTGTATTAGCACAACTAAGTGATGGTCTTGTAATGAGAGAGTCAAGATCGGAACTCGCACAGAGAGCAGAGGTCAAACTGCAGGCCAGGTGCAGACTCTTGGTCCACATGGTGCCGAGCGGATTCAGAAGTTAGGGAACAGATATAGTACTAGAAGGGACAGCGTTGGGTGAGGAGACTACAGTTTCCAGGCCAGCGACAGTAATGAAAGATCGAGTTGGAAATGAAGAAAAAGACCTGGGCAACTATTGTAATCCAACTGGGGAGGTCCGTGGAAACAGGGAACTGGCTTGCAGGCAGGGTGTCCTGTGGATGGGAACAGGTTACACGGTTTTGGTTCTCTTTGTTTGCATGGTAGGATCGCTGTTAGCTGGGGTTCAAATTCTTATTCTCATTATTGTTGCCTAGGCCCTAATGGCTTTCTCTTTTTCATTTAAAAGTATGGATATACACAAAGGAAGTAAATATATTAAACTTAATCTCCCACTCAGCAGTCTAATCAAAAACTTCTTTTTAAAACAGAAACGAAACATCTTCTTAAGCAGTGCTTAAAATAGTCTCATTGTTTTCAGAAGTGAGAGACTTTCTAGAAGTTAGTTTTCCTGACTTTGCATATGAAAATTAATACAAATCAATGAAAGACTTATCCAGAACAAATGATGCAGGCAAAGTACAAGCCACGATTATTACTCTGCGAAAGTCATAACTTCAAATGTTTGCTCACAAACCTCATAGCCATGCCTTGGGGGTACGCAAGCCATAAGGTGATGCTTCCAAAATTCTATGAATGGTAGAGTTTCTGTCTGGCTTCTGGATCTAACTTCATATATATTCGCATTGGAGAGAGAAACCAATAATGGCCAAGAGAGCAGGCAGCCAGGTCTGAAAAGAGCTCTAAGTCTGGCTCTGTCTCAGTACTTACATTAAAACGGGTTCCCGACATTTTCTGCAGAAGAGGGCTGGCAGTGCTTGAGCTTGGAGAGCGTGGCATGCATCTCTGCCTTAGAGAAGCTATCTACTCAGCCAGAACCCTATAATTAGAAAACAACCCCCGAAGCTACGAAAAAACATATGCGGGCTCTCACAGATTCAGAGCTCCCTAGGCAAAGCGCCAGCCCACTCTGTACAGGTGCTGTGCTTGTGGTAAGTTTCTGAGCCGTTGCTCATTTCTCTCTTCCTGGTTGTGTCTCCAGGCTTCCTGTGCCCCCTCTCGTCCCTTCCCCTTCTAGCCCCATCCCCCTGTTCCCAGAAATGGTAAAAACTGGAAGAGATAACTCACACTAAGTATGTTTGGAAAAGCCCTATGGAAGCCTACTGTTATAAACTTCATGTACATGTGTGTGGTCTAATGTATGCTTATGTGGAGTTACCCTACACAGGGGCTAATGCTCCACTCACAAGCCATGGGTTGCAGGGTGCAACATCTTCCTTCGCAGAGATCCCCAGAACAACATAGAATATTGCCACTGCTCTTAGTCGTCCACAAGAGCTTGTTGGTAAGACCCTATGGCTGAAGGAAGACACCACAGCCTTTCGCCACAGAACATGTAAGCTGACAGGCACTGACAGGGATGCCTCCTCCCAGATGGCTAGTTTGCATGGTGCTAGAAGGTTCCGTGTAGGCTGCTAGGGGAAAACATTACCAACAGTCTTCCCCAACTGGGGATCCTGCAAGGTACAATTAAGGACTGGCTCGGCAAGATATGCCCACAGGTACATTAGTGGCATGCACGCTATGGAGTGGGCTAACTGCCTTCTACTGGTGACAATGTATGCCTGGTGCTATAGATCTGCCCATGAACTTGTGGCTGGGGAGTGCACAGACAGCAGGGATCTACTACGGTATTTTGCTACATGGAAATAATACCAAACTGTCCCCTCTACAGGTACCTCTATGCCTACAGATTGGTGTAGCCTGGTGTAGCTCGTAACCCTCATCAGAGAAGCCTCTCTGTGCGGTAGATGCTGATTAATGCGGGAATTCGTGACTGGTTAAAGTACAAAGAATGCTTATCTATGGAGCGCTCCGTTCTCAGCCATAAATGGGTCATTCATATCACACCCGCTTTCCCAAAAGGTTTAGGGAACATCACAGAAGAGGGGGTGGAAAGTTCATAAGAGCCAGAGGGGGTCGGAGGTTGGGATGACACAATGCCTTCTGGACACGGACCCATGCACTCATGAGCTCACAGAGGCTCTGCCTGCCTGCACAGGACCTTTCTAAGGTCAAGCCAGTCACACAAGGAGGAGCTCAGGAACAGTTACTCCAAGGGTAGGAGCTATTGACAGATGGCTGCAAGGCAGGGAAGGTCAGTTTACTTTAAGGGCGTTTCTCTTTGTAGGTTAACCACACTCTAGTGGCTGCCCCACACCCACGAATATATGAACAGCTTAAATAGAACTCAGTGGGTTATAAAAAAAAAAATGGCACCAGAGGATGTGACATTGGAAAGGAGGGGGAAGGTGGTGGTTGACCTAGGAGGAGTTGGGGTCTCGGGGAAAGGGAAGTGGGGATGGATGTGGCCAGGGTGCATTATATACACAAATAAAATTATCTAAGGACTAACAAAAATATATTTAAAAAAATAACAGAAAAGGCCATTGATCCTGAAACCGAGTTTCAGATGGTTGTGAGCCACCGTGTGGGTGCTAGGAATGAACCCCAGGTCCTCTGCAAGAGCAGCCAGTACTTTTAACCACTGGGCTATGTCTCTAGCCCTTTCATGTTCTGTTTAAAATTAACATGTTTTTGAAGTTAAATATAATTACATCATTTCCCCCATTCGCTTTCCTTCCCTAAACCCTTCCCATGTCCCCTTCCTTGCTCTCTCAAATTCATGTTGCATACACATATAAGCATATTCCTAAATTTATAAATATAGCCTTCTCGGTCCATGCATTTCTTGTATGTATATAATTTCAGAGCTGATCACTTGGTATTCAATAACAAAGGTAGGCTGCTCTTCTCTGGGGAGGACTATTTCTCCTGCTCTCTCTCGGCATTTCTTAGTTGCCTGTAGCTTTCTGCACAGGGTTGGGATCCTGTCAGATTTTCCCCCTTCCTTGTTGTCATGTTTATCAGAGTCGTCCTTGCTCAGGTCTCGTGAAAGTGCCCTGTGGCTGAGATTTCACGGATGTGGTTTCCCTGACATTTCTAGAGCACAAACTCTCACAGCTGACTTACTATTCTTCCGGCTTTTACAATCTTTCCTCTCCCTCTTCCCTGAGCCTCAGGTGCAAGGCCTGTGCTGCAGATCTATCAGTTGTGGCTGGAAACCATGCAATCACGTTTTCTCTGCATTTTGATCAGTTGCAGTCTGTGATGGTCTCTGTTGCAAAGAGACGTTTCCTTGCTGAGAGATAAGAACCACACTTCTCTGTAGGCATAAGGATGACTACTTAGAATGTAGCTAGAAATTCCATCAGTTTAGTAAAGTGACAATTGTAGATCCATGACCTCACTAGCCCAAAGTAGTTGGCTAGATTTCCAGTACCAGGTATGATTTCCTTCCTGTGGAGCAGGCCTCACATCCATTAGAGCACTGTTGGTTACTGCTTGCTGGGGACAGCATACCGTGACAGGGACTGCCAGCAGCAGGCCTAGATGGCGACATCTCTGAAGTGTGCAGCAGCTCCTTATAAAAAAGGGTGGCCTCTGGGACCCTAAGAAGCAGCTGACACATCCCTCCAGGGGACCCACCTTCTGAAATAAGGGACTGTCCACAGTAGGCCTGGATGGAGACATCTCAGTAGTCCACGCACGGCAGCTCTTTGTAAAAACCAGTTGTTCCCATTTCTCCTAACCTTAGCCTTGGACACGGCTGTGTAGATTTCCTTTGTGCGTGACTGCTTTTCAGTTGGCCTTGGTGTGCATAATTATTCCATTATATCTGACTTTCCTACTTCTTTCTGCCTCTGCCCACTGAATGCAGGGACTCTTGCAAGAGTCCCAGTGTTTTGACTTAGTTTTACTGGTATATAATTTTATGCATTCTATACTTGCTTATCCAGGAACCACTCTCAAATGTCGTACAAAACTTATTTCATAACCTCAATAATTTTTACCTTTCTCGGGGTCCCGATGTTGGCTCTATTTCATTTTCTAATAATTTCTTCAAACTTTCTTTGCAAGTCAAGCATTACTCTGGAGCTACCATTGTGCAGTTACTACATTGTTTTCAAGATGAGAACACACAGCATGCACCTGGGCCGTTAGGACTGTGCTGTGCTGGGCCCCTGTGCCTCAGTTTCTAATTGTTTAAGAATCATTACATTAAGGAACACCAACTTCACAGAATTCACCAGAGCAGAAGGAGAATGAAATAGGAAAGTCAGATATAATAGAGTAATTATGTACACCAAGGCCAACTGAAAGCCCTCCACCCCCACCCCGAGGCAGTGTCTCTCACTTGCCTGCATTTCACCAAGTATTCCAAGGCCGGCACTCCTCAGACTCCTCAGCAACCTCTTGCCCTCTTTCACACTAGGATCCAAGTGTGCCTCTGGCTTTTTCTCTTTTTTACATGGGTTCTGGACATTAAACTCAGGTCTTCTTGCTTACAGCCTATCATGAAGGGAAGCCAAGGCAGGAGCCTGGAGGCAGGAACACAGACCACGGAGGAGTGCTGCTTACTGCCTTGTCCTCCATGCTTGATCAGTCTGCTTCCTCACACCACCTGCGCGGGATGGCGCTGCTCCATGGGCTGCGCCAACCATTAATCAAGAAAACGCCCCCACAGACTTGCCAAGCTGATGGAAACCTTTCCTCTCTCTAACGCACGCAAGTCAAACTGTTTTCAAAGCTAGTGACCGTGGTTAATGTAAGATTATCTTCCTCAGATATAGAACAAGAGTTCACTGTTTTCAAGTCCAGTGACCATAGTTAATCTGAGAGCGTCTTCCTCAGATACAGAACAAGAACTCAGCCCGAGGACAGTTTTACTTTCAAATTCCATCTCTCAGAACAAACTCCCCTTCTTCTTAAAATCCCAGCTTTGTGCTTCCCACAAGAGCCACAGACTAACAAAAGCCAGTGCATGAGTTGTTGAATAGGAGAGTCAGAGAAACTCCCAAAACGTAGACTATTACTGTTGTCTTTGGCTGCCTCCCAGAAGCTGACAGGAGTCTCCAATGCAGAAAACGACCTTGCACTCTGGACCTAGGACTCAGTGGAATTGACCCAATATTCTTCCTCCCTGAGGAATAGCTTTTATATAATACCAGAAGGTGCTGAACGACCTTCCAAACGAGGAAACATTCAGTAGTCCCACCCAGCTGTGGGGCCTGCGAGCCACCATGACCCTCAGTCCTGCATTAGTGCAGTACTTAAGCTTGTATCTTGGGGGTTACCAACAGCCGCCTAGTTGGATGGACTCAAGGCTGAACATCAGGGAGTTCGCCATCCCAGACACTCACTTTCCTAATTATCACCAGTGTAATCATTTCCAGGTGCATTCTAAATATTTACTCTTATACCCACAGATAAGTGTAGCTTTCAACCCTCATCAAAGAAGCTTCTAGCCGGGCATGGCGGCGTACACCTTTAATCCTAGCACTGGGGAAGCAGAGGTAGAAGGATCTCTGTGGGCTCAAGGTTACCTTGGTCAAATGAGCTCTGGGACAGCCAGGGCTGCATAGAGAGACCCGGTCTCAAAACAAAACAAAATGTTTCTTTTTTCTTTGGAGCAAATGGAGACCATGATAGAAAGTCACAGCCACTCACGATGCAGGGGACAACTGAATGTGGAGTTTCCAGGCACAGCTGATGCATCTGCAGTGTAGCACATCTGAGGCTCAGGGAACACTGAGGAAGAGTAGCTGGAAAGACCGTAAGAGCAAGAAGACCAGGAAGTCTGCTGCAAGATGTAGCCTTCCAAATGTGACAGGAAATCTCAACAACATGGCCGCTTAAGCAACACTGGAACAATGACAACACGAATTGGGGGAAATCAACAGGGGCCTACCCTTACATGAAGAGCTACAGTTGATTAACAAAAAAAACGACAGAAAGACGGAGAATCAATCTTCCCCAGCCTAAATGCTTACCCAGTCCCACACGAACAGCTCTTTAAAAAATTATGTGTACAAGAACACCGAGCTGACACAGCAATTTGCACTTACATATTTACCTGTTTATATCATGTAATAACACAAAGAATAAGAGGACAGACATTTGAAAGGCACTGGGGGTGAAGTGGGATGTGCTAGAGGGAAGAGGGAAATGATGTAATTATAATTTAGTTTTAAAAGGTCGATTATTTCCCAACAAGTTTCTAGACAGTTTAATAAAAGCCCAGATTTTGTGGATTTCATAGTTGTTAGAGTCGACTGTAATCGTTAAACTCTTTTTCTAAAGCCCTATAAATATGTGGCGAGTTTCCACACTCTAGATTTTACTCTGGGGGTCTTGTCTTCAGAGTTAACGTTGGTAAGGCCTTTTGACAACAGATGGGGCCTTACATAAACATTTTGAATGTCGTACAGATGCCTGGCAGAGACGACCTTCGATAAAGGTGCAAGTGGAATAATGCTACTTAGGCCACTCGGTGGTTATACATTACTGAACGAAGGCCAATTCAGTTAAAACTAACATGTGGCCTCCAAGTGTCAGATTTCCCCAGGGACATGGATTACTGCCTGTTGATAATGGTGCTGATTCTGAAAACCAGTAGCGATTATCTGTGTGTGCCAGTCTGGGGATAACAAGCTGTTTTCTTTTTTTTTTTTTTTGGTTCTTTTTTTTCGGAGCTGGGGACCGAACCCAGGGCCTTGCGCTTCCTAGGTAATTGCTCTACCACTGAGCTAAATCCCCAGCCCCACAAGCTGTTTTCTTAAAGTTGGACGCTTAGTAAATATGTTCTTATCATATAAGTATGTTTATAGAATATGATAGTCACTCCATAAACGTACATGTACACACACACACACACACACACACACACACACACACACACACACACTGTATATATAGTTCTGCCTGGCCTGGAATTCTATGTAGACCAGGTTGGCCTCAAACTCACAGAGGTCTGTCTGCCTCTGCTGGGATTAAGGGTGTATGGGCATCTTGCCTGGCCATATTTATTTTTTGAACTGTTAATAACCTGTAACCTGACTTTTGGCTACTTTATTTCTTTTTCCTACTACCCTTCTCCATCCCGATTCCTTCTACCCCAACCCCCACACTAGGTAGGAGAGAAAGGTTAGAAGGGAAAGGGGGCATTAGACTTTCTCCTGCTAGTTAGAGGCATTGAGTTCCTTGGGACAAGTCCAATCTTCAGTGTCAGGATATTAGCCACCAGCCACCAGCCACCAGCCACCAGCAGCATGGGGATCAGCAACCACCACAGCCTTTTGGGGCTCTGGCACTTTTTTTTTTTTTTGAGCTGGGGAACCGAACCCAGGGCCTTGCACTCACTAGGCAAGCAAGTGCTCTACCACTGAGCTAAATCCCCAACCCGGGCTGTGGCATTTCTATATCCTCTCAAGAATTCTCAGAATTCCATGTTTGTAGACTATCTTCAGGTGGCAGAATCATGCCCCTGCCAGAGCAGGAGACAAACCACAGTCAGCTGCTGTGGACAATCTGAAGCAGCCCATATCCCAGACCTGGGACTAAAACAAAAACATTTCCCACAACAGTTTTGAATTTTTAAAGAAACCAAAATTCTCACTATGGTAGCCTATCTTTCTTTCTGGTCTATCACACTATAAATGTTGTATACCATTCATATGCACTTTTTCATATTTTTGCCTCATTTGTGTCTACCAATAGTTAACAAATATTACCACTGTGATTATTTGAAAATTTTAAATGCTATCTTTTTATCATTTTATAATCTCTTCACAATGGATTCATAATATTTGTAAATTATTTTACTTATACCATAATCCAGAACATTTATTTTGATACCTAAAATTTAATAGCAAATTCATTTTCTAGTTGATGCACATTTAAATAACTTAAAGGTTTTTTTTTTTTTTTTTTTTTTTTTTTTTTTGGTTCTTTTTTTCGGAGCTGGGGACCGAACCCAGTTAAAGGTTTTTCAAGGTTCAATAGCACTGCAAGGGATGTTGTCTCTACTCACACACACACAGGAGCTTCTCCATGGGGCCTATCCACAAAGACAATTTCTGAGCATACGTTTAGGATTTGGTAATGCCAACTAGCTCTTCAAAATGGCTACCATAGCCAAGTGGTGGTGGCACACACTTTCAAACCCAGCCCTTGGGAGGCAAAGGCAGTTGGATCTCTGTGAGTTTGAGGCCAACCTGGTCTACAGAATTTGGTTTCAGGACAGTTAAGACTACACAGAGAAACCCTGTCTCGAAAAACAAAAACAAAACAAAACAAAACAGAACAAAAACCAAACAAAAAATTCAAGCCAAAATATAACCAAAATGGCTGTCAAGACCCAGTGCACCGGGGCTCTCATTTCTCGCACGCCCTTGTTGTTTGAGGCTAATTTTGTCAGGATAGAGACTTCAGTTATCCACAACCTGCACTGCCTACTCTATGACGCACAGAGATCAATAAGCTGTGTTCCACCAGCTCCTCTGTTCGTTTATAATTCAATGGCTCTCAACCTTCCTAATGCTGTGACCCTTTAATACCATAAAGTTACTTTTGTGGCTGCCTCATGACTATAATCTTGCTACTGTTTGCATCACGATGCAGGTATCTGTATTTTTAGATGGTCTTAGGGGACCTCTGTGAAAGGGTTCTTCAGCCCCGTGGGGTCTCGACACACAGGTTGGGAACCACTGGGTTATATATGGTTTATATCTGACTACCATCAAGTTTGTTTGGCCAGCTGATGCCCTAGGCGAAGGAGAGCCTTGTCCTCCATCTTGAAACTGTTATCATTACTATTGCCTTGTTTTGTTGTATTGTAATACTGAAGACTGAACCAGCGCCGTGTGCGCGCAGACTCTACCGCTAACCTGTCGGCCAAACATTCTGTTCTTGTTGAGATAGGATCTCCATATGTAACTTTCACCGGCCCCAAATTCAAAGCCCTTCTGCCCAGCATCCTGACAGCTGGCAGTACACGTGCATGACATTGTTCCCGTCAAAACTATGATTCCCAATTACTATCTTCCCTAGCAATTGTCCTTTTTATCACTGTCATTGCATCCCCTTTGGGGTCAGCAAGATGGCCCACCAGGTGAGGGTGCTTGCTGCAGGGGCCTTATGAGTGGAGTTCAGCCCGTGGAACTCATGTCAAGCAGAAGGAGGGAAACAACTCCATGGAGTTATCCCGTGACTTCCATATGTGTGCCATGGCACATGTGAGTGTGTGTATGCACATCATACATACATAGGATAATAGTAAACAAAATCTTTTTTAAAGTTTGCCTTTATCCCAAACAATGCTTCTCACGTTATGAATGTACACCATGTGTGTGCCTGGTATAAGAAGAGGGGATTGATCCCCTGGAACTGGAATTATGGATGGTTGTAAACAACCATGTGGGTGCTGGGAAGTGGACTCATGTCCTCTGCAAGAGCAACAAGTGCTCTTAACTGTTGAATCATCTCTCCAGACTTGTTTCTCATGATTTACTTATTTGCTACAAAAATCCATTAAATGCTGTTAACAGTCCCATACAGTCTTTACACATATACATATGTGTGTACCCTCTCTCTCTCTCTCTCTCTCTCTCTCTCTCTCTCTCTCTCACACACACACACATTTGACTCTTTTGTTTTCAACTTTATGAATGGTTTTGCACGTGCCTCTGGAGCCATGGTTTAAGTGTTTGCTTATGACACGGGTGCTCATGAAACAGATGGTCGTTATCTTCTAGTAAGTGAATTCTATCCACTTAACGCAGTGATCTAAGTCTAATGGGCTCCGACCGTACTATTCTCTTGTTATTGTCAGTCCATTGCTCTCTTCTTTAGGACACATCAGAGTCTCCTCCAAGACCCGGGACTCCTCCAGCTTTCCAGTAGCGGGCACGTCCCCCTCTTGCTGAGTGTAAAGTCAATTAGAGAGCTGTTGGTCACCACCAAGGTTTGTGTGCTTACTACCACATTCTTAGGGTTACTGTGCCTTGCTGACTACTGTCATGGTTCATGGGCACCATAGCTGGGTAGAAATATTGGTTGCTTCTCTTCTCTGGAAACTTGCATGGCGTCTTCTGGTACTATGAAAGCTAGTTCTCAGGACAGAGGCGTTCAGTCGGGTCCAGCTCAGAGTCGTCCGTTTCCTGTGTCTGAAGGCCTACGGTTTTCAACAGTATATTCTTTCCTCCCCATTGGGTCAACATGAGGCTATACATTGTATTTATTTCTCTTTCTTCCCTTCTTTTAAAAAATTGTTGTTGTTGTTGTCGCTGTGTATGTGTGTGCAGACACTTTTGTGGAGGTTGGAGGACAGCTTGTGGGAGTCAGTCCTCTCCTTCTATCACACACACCCTAAGGACTGAATTCAGGTTGTTAGGCTTTGGAAGCAAGAACCTTTGCCTACTCCGCCATCTTGTTAGCTTGATATATAACTTATTAAAAAGACAAATTAAGCTTCAGGGTTTAGGGATGGGTAGTGAGTGGGCAACGGAACTCCAAAGAAGCAAGTGATTGTTAACAGCAAGCGCCAAGATACGGTTAGTGTTAAGGACAAGGAATTGGAGTGGGGCGTGGTTACGCGGAGGATCTGCGGCGCAGTTTGAAGAAGACGCCCATCTGATGTGCAGCGGAGAATGAAACCAAGGTCAAGTCCTCAGAGAAGTTACATCCTATTGAGAGATAAAACAGTAAGTGAATAATTCAGCCTCGGCATCTTGCTTTTCTGTTGCCATAATGGAGTACCACAGACTGGCTCATTTACAAAGAGAAGCTAGGCATAGAGGCCCAGCCTGCAAGCCCAGCACGTTGGAGATGGAAACAAGAGAATTCGTAGTTTGAGGTCAGTCTCAGTTACATAACAAGTTCGGGACCCACCTGGGCTACATGAGACTTGGCTCATAACTGACTCCACAAGTGAGTTTACTTGGCGCACAGGTCTAGAGAGTTAGAATACAAGCACGGTGCTGGCTTCTGGGGCGGGTCTTGTCACCACAGTCAGTAGCAAGAGAAGCAGAGTAAGCACACCAGAGCACTTACTCCTATAGCAGGGTTGTGCCCACAGCAATCCAATAATCCACCAATGGATTAACTCTCCTTGAGGACAGAGCCCTAACATTCTCCCAAAGATGTCACCTCTCAGTTTAGATGCACAGGGACCAGCTTTTCTGCTTGGTGCACACAATTCTGAGAACATGCACACACTACAGCACTTAGTGACAAATGCTATGAAGAAAAATAAAACATAGTTGACCCCTAGTTAAGCAACACTCCACATAAAATCCACAAAATGTAATTATTTGATAGCAATTTGTAACAATTTCTTTTTAATAAATTATTTTTACTTCAACTTCTGTTTTTAAATATTCACTTGTTTTTATGTGCATGAATGGTTTTCCTGTATGTATGTATGTATGTGCACCACATGCATACCTGGTACCCAGAGAGGTCTGAAGAAAGGGTCAGATCCTCTGGAACTGAGAAATTACAGCTAGTTGGGAGCCACCATGTGGTTGCTGGGAATTGAACTCAGGACCTCTGGAAGAGCAGTCAGTGCTCTTAACCACTGAGCCATCTCTCCAGTCCCCTTACTTCAACTTCTTTATTATAGTTCTCTCTTCTTAATGCATTTATTTAACACACATGGGTGTCTGTGCATCACATGTGCCTGGTGCCCCTGAAGGCCCGGGAGCTGTAGTCACAGATGATTGTGAGCTGCTACGTGAATTAACCCATGTCCTCTGAAGAACAGCCAGTGTGTTTAATTATAATACTATCTCTCCAACCCCTGCCCTCTCTTCAAAAACCCCATAACTATTCTGAATACTATAGCTTCTTAAGAGGAAATTTAAAAAAAGAAAAGGAAAAAAGAAAAAAATTGTTTTATAAAAATGGGTCACAAGAGCTAGGCTGGGTGTGGAGGAGAGAGAGGCCCACAGGCAGAAAGAAAACCATTTCCATGTGGCTAGAATCGGGTGAAATGACATCTCTCACTGCGGTTCCACATAGCTCCTTATAGACAAGTGTGTTCCTCTTCACACACACAGAGTCAACTCCTGGAGACCGTCCCACCCGCCCGTCTCTAGCTGCTTCTGTGCCTCAAGCCTTCTTCTGTATGTACTTGGCAGAAGGGACACTGTATGGGTGAAGACTATATTTTTCTCAAAGCAGATTTTTCAGTTATATTGCAGAAAATGTATTTGTGTGTATGTGTGTGTGTGAATGCAAGGCCCAGGCATGAAGTACGGAAAGCTTTACCAGAGTGTATTTTTGCCTTCCACCATGTGGGCCTGGGGTTTGAACTCAGGTCTTTGGTCTTGGCGGCAGGTGCTTTTACCCACTGAACCATTTTGCAAGCTGATTTACAAAGAAAATGAAGGCTAGAATAGAAGAGTATTTACTTACACTCTTGGAGAAGAAAAGTGTGCAGAGGTCCCTGGGCAAATGCTGTCTCCTCAGCCAGGCCACGGTCTGCGTGCCAGCGGCCCTGGTGTGCAGCACCTCAGAGCAGCAGCAGCCGCTGGAGGACGCCATGAACGTCTTCTCGCTCCGTTCACCTTGGAAGGTTTATTCATAGCCCCGTGCTATGGATGTAAAAGGAAATCAATTTAAAGATGGGAGAAAGCAAGAGGTTGTGGTTTATGTCTTCCTCCTCTGGAACTGTCCGTGTCTCCTGCGATTGCTGGATTTATTAAAAATAACTAAATGAAGAAACCACACCACCAGCTCCATTGCAGCTAGAAATCCTGTGTGTACCCGTAATTAACCTTGTACATTTTTTATGTCAATTTTAAAGTGTGCTTACTTGCAAGCACTCAGTAAGAACTCGATAAGTATGCGTCAGAGTAAAGGTGGAAAGCCGTGAAAACGTTTCTTAATTACAGACTAAAAAAATTAAAAAAAAAAAAGTACCCTAAGGCTTGAAAGGTTTTGGTCTAATTATACTAAGACAAAAAAAAAAACACCAAAAAACAAACAAACAAACAACCTGTAATTGGGCTGGTTTGCTAAGTCCATCTATAAAAGCAAACGTTGTATTCAGGACACAAGCTCAGGCCTGGGTTATTCTTGCTGGTGCAGGGTCAGATGCACCTCAAGGGACGTGCCTCTCCTGTTGCTCCACTGGTACCTAGAGCGCTTTCGTTGCTTTGGATTGAGGGCGTCCCCTCTCCAAAACGGAAGACGTTCGGCAAGAGCGGACTGCTGGGACTTGGAGTACAGGTGCCTGCCTGCCATACGGGCACTTGGGAGGCAGAGGGAGGTGCATCGCTATGGGTTCAGGCCCAACCTGATCAACAAAGCAAGCTCCAGACTGGCCAGGGCTACATAGCAAATGTTGGGACCAATGTTGGGACCAATGCTGGGGTTTAAAATCTCGCCTCACTTCCCAGACAGAACACAACAAGCCAACATGTAGAGGTTTAATGAGAGAAGAAGAGTAGAAGAAAGGCCGGCCATGGGCACGTGTGTGTGTGTGTGTGTGTGTGTGTGTGTGTGTGTGTGTGTGTGTGTGTGTGTAGATGGAGAGAGAAGGGACAGGAACAAAGAGGGCACCAGAGCACCAGAGCAGAGAAAGTAAGGGCAAGAGAGAGCAAGAGGGAGAGGAGGGGCCAGCAATCCTTTATATTGTGTCAGGGAAGGCTGCTGTTGCCAGGCAACTGTGGGGTGGAGCATACCTGGCTATTGTCAGATAGGTATGGGGGTGGAGCTTAGACAAAATACCAAGAGCAAGACCCTGTCCAAAAAAGAAAAGTACAATGTTTAAGCTATGCATTAATATGACTTGACCATCCTTTTCTTCCCAGTGTACAGCTAATTAAAACATTTTTAGTAAAAGAAATCAACGGAGCAAAAGGTGGTGGGATTGGAGAGATGTCTCAGTGGTCAAGAGCGCTGGCTGCTCACGCAGAGGACACAGGTTCAATTCGTAGCACGGCATGGTGGCTCAGAACCATCTGTAACTCCAGTTCTAGGGGAGCCTACGTTCTCTTGGCTTTCACCGACCATGCAGGTGTGCAATGCACAGATGCCTGCAGACAAAACACCCATACACATAAAATCTCAATGTTCTTTCTTAAGAGAGCAAAGGGCAGGGGCTACTAACTGGTGTGCTGGCTGTGTGAGCATGTCGGGGGTGAGAAGTCAGGAAAGGGAAGTTGAAAACTTTCAGGCAGGAATCTGCACTCTTGGCATAACACAGCCCTCCTTAGATGTGTGTAAAACAGATGAGTTCGTGGATTCACTCACTCTGCAGCTTTGCCTGGGACCTGATCTGCCCCAAGCTGCACACCAGAGTTATTTTGGGGTGGCCACTAAGCCCTGCTCTAACTTCCTTTCCTCAGTTACTCATGGGAGAGCATGCTTATTGCTAACAGATGTTAGGCCCCTGCCATAACAGCTGCTAACACATTTTGCACTAAAATAGAACAATCAAGTGTCTATTTATACAGTTCTAAGTGTTTCCCAGTAAGATAAAAGAATCCATTGTAGTCAGGTGCTGGGTCAGGTGCTGGGTCAGGTGCTGGGTCAGGTCCCTGGTGACCTCTGTCTCCTAGTCCTCAGGGGTCTGACTAATTCACAAGTGGGCCCTCAGGGAAGTCCAGGGAGAGTGAGGAATGTGTGCCTCCCCCACCCCACCTTCACATACAGAGGGTGTAGTTTTCCAACTCCCGGTATTTATGAATTCATTAGATGCAGAAAAACAATAACTCAACCAAAGGTGTCTGCTTTCTCAACTCCTACGGGACTTGGGAAAAGAGAAAGGGAAAGAGCCATTCAAATGGTATCTGACCGTAAAAAGGATCAAACGGGGGCCTGGGAGATGGTTTGGTTGGTCAAGATTTGTGGACCTGAGTTTGACTCCCAGAACCCATGTGAAACAACTGGTCACGGTTGTGTGGGCTTGCAGTGCAGTGCCAGGGGGTGGAGACGGACTGTTCCTGGGGGCTCACTGGCTAGCTAGCCAGGCTGGCCAAGGTGGTGAGTTTTATCTTAACGTTCTATTACTGTGAAGAAAGACCACGACCACAGCAACTCTTATGAAAGAAAACATTCAATTGAGGGCTTGCTCACAGTTTTAGAGGCTTAGTCCAAACATCATGGTGGGGAACATGGCAGCACACATGCTGCTGGTGCTGGAGATGCAACTGAGAACTACATCCTGCTGGAGAGAGAGAGAGAGAGAGAGAGAGAGAGAGAGAGAGAGAGAGAGAGAGAGAGAAAGAGAGAGAGAGAGTGACTCACAGAGAGACAAAGACAGAGAGAGAGACTCACAGAGAGACAGAGAGAGAGAGAGAGACAGAGAGAGAAACACAGAGAGAGAGACTCACAGAGAGACAAAGACAGAGACAGAGACAGAGAGACTCACAGAGAGACAGAGAGAGAGACAGAGAGAGAAACAGAGAGAGTCTCACAGAGAGACAAAGACAGAGACAGAGAGACAGAGAGAGACTCTCTGGGCTTTGGCATGGACTTTTGAAACCTCAAAGCTCACCCCAATTGACTTCACTTCCTTCAACAAGGCCTCACCCCTTAATCCTTCTAATCCTTTCAAATAATGCACTCCCTGATGACTAAACACTCAAGTCTATGAGCCTGGGGG
Source organism: Rattus norvegicus (assembly GCF_021556685.1). Classification (NCBI taxonomy): domain Eukaryota; kingdom Metazoa; phylum Chordata; class Mammalia; order Rodentia; family Muridae; genus Rattus; species Rattus norvegicus. Next base: position 26,126,429 of record NC_141551.1, on the reverse strand, counting down.
TCGGGGTGGGGGTGGGAGTGGGGGTCGGCATTCTTATTGAAACCCACCATAAGCTCCAAACCAATGAGAGACTTTGTCTTCAAAAAAGCCAAGCAAACAAATAAATAAGACTCTGAGGACTGCCACTCAAGTTCGACCTCTGGCCTCCACGTGCACACATTTGCACACGTGCACACACATTTCCCCTCTATGAAACACATGGAGGGATTTTATTAACAACAGTTTATTTTTTCTTAGAGCAGAGAAAAATTTAAATTCTAAGCGACTAAAGTTTCTTTGAACCTTTCAAGAATGGACACCAAACACGGTTGTGGTTATTATTTACTGTGAGAGCCATAGAGCTTGGGTCTTACGTCGTCTGATTCCTGTGTCTGTTTACTGCCTGGCAGATGGTAGGTTCTTAGTCAATCGCCATTGGAGAAGTGCAAGCAAGCAACACTCATTGCTTTCAGCTGCCTCCCTCTCAGCCTGGTCAATTTTGCTGTGATAGACCTGGCCTTGCCTAGTTCTTTGGTCTAGCAGTTAAGTTGTCCTAAAAAAAAACCCCACCCATGTCAAGTTGGCTTCTGGAGGCCATAACCCCGATTGTCTATACCAAATAATTATCGATAACTTTGAGAAACAAATGTTTTGGGTTCCAATCCATCTTAGAAACCTGACCTAAGTTTCAACTCAAGTTAACTAACAGGCCGGTACCCAGCACCAGTTTCCAGGTTACTCCCCAATAAATCTGCACCTCCTGTTTGCAAGCCTGCTCCTGACACTTCACATCCTAACAACCACCACTCAGGAGGAAAACAGAAGTTTATGGTTTGGCTCCCAGCACCAGCCAATTATGTTAAAGGCCATAATGGCCCACCAATCAAATGTGTGCCAGGCTAGAAACCCTGTTCTCACCCCTACTTGCTTGAAATTGGGCTTGGGGTTGTGCTCTCCTGTTCTACTGTGTTAGAGACAAGGGTGTGGCCCAAACTCTGGCTGAATAAAGACCCTAGTGGTATTGCATCAGATTCTGCTCCTTGGTGGTCTTTTGGGGGGGGGAGTCACGAACATTTCCTGGCACACAACACTTTTACTAGTCAAATCCGAAGATGGCTGTTTACCTCCATTCCCCCAAGGGTAGATGCAATCTAAGGCCAATGAAATCTTGTTACATAAATTGTTGCTGGTCTTCAGTCCAATGTGATTTTAACAGTTTTCTTCTGAATTAGAACAAATTGAAAATTTGATTTGAGGTAACTCTAAATATTTTATTTTAGAAAAATATTACTCTAGGACAAACCCATGATCCCAGTACTTAGGAAGGTGGAGCAGGGAGATTTCCACAGGATCAAGACCGGCCTGGGCTGCATAAGTGAGTTCTAGATCAGGTTAGAGATTGAGAGTCTATCCCAAAAAACAGAGAGTTACCTTGAAACTGAGTCAATATTGCTTTCCATTTTATTTGATCAAGATTACTGAGTTTCCTCTGCTTAACACAATTCTTTTGAGCTAGGGGTAGTGGTGCACTCAGGAGGGAGAGGCCAGTGGATCCCCGGGAGTTCAAGGTCAGTTTGACCTACATTGGAAGTTTCAGGACAGCCAGGGCTACATAGCTACACAGAGCTAAAGCCTGCCTGAAAAAAAAATTAACCGATCAAACAAACAAACAAACAAACAAACAAAAGTCTTTGGTGCTTTATTGACTATATTTACATCTAAGATTCATGGCATTTCTTTCTTGTTTTGTTGTTGTTTTGTTTGTTTTTAGTTTTTTTCAAGACAAGTTTTTTTTTTTTTGTGTGTGTGTGTGTGTGTGTGTAGCCCTGGCTGTCCTATAACTAGCTCTGTAGACCAGGCTAGCCTCAAACTCAAATTCCCAGCATCCATGTGGGCAGCGCACAACTGTCAGTTCCAGGCGATCTGAAATCCTGACCCAGACACACATGCAGGCAAAACACCAATGCACACACAATGGCAGTGAACTGCATATTTTAAAGAGTAAGAGAGATAGCCGTGTGGCAGGGTGATACGGAGCAGAGAGACCCAGGAGAGAGCCTTCAGAGAAACCCCCACACCGAGCCGACTCCTACCGTCATTTCAGGGGGAATCCCGCAACGTGTGGTTTAGTCTGGGATAGTCGACTTGAGGAGCTCGGAAGAGGGAAGCTACTGTGTGGGACCAAGAATTAGAGGCTGCCACACAGCACTGTGTCTTGATTCTGTCACAGGGAGAGGGGATGAGGGAGTGGGCATGAGCAAGGAGACAGTGAGCTAAAGGATCTGGCCACTAGAGTATCTTAAACGCCATCAACTGCAGCATGGTTTTATCCGACGAATGAATTTATAACTGAGTTTAGACTGATGAAGTCTTACTTTCCGCAGGTTTTGTTGTTGTAAAAGGACAAGCTGGCTTTTCATTGTCCGCCTTGTCCTTGACAGGACAAACCTGCATCCTTTTCCCAAGTGCTTAGACTTACACGTTTAACCACTATGTCTGGCTTAGCACACTTTTTTTTTTCTCGTTCATTTGTTCTGTATAGATTGAAGAGTTGCTAGAAAAAAAAATGTGGAGAAAAAAAAGTTTGAACAAAACTAATTCAAAATCCCTCCAGTTCCAGCTAACTGCAAGTCTGTCAGCAGCAGTTTCAGAGAGGCCGTCCTGGCAGACCCGGCAAGGCTCTGTGGTTTACTCATTCCCGTGGAACCACACAGCAGATCTCATCTTGGAGCAATGTTATTTCTGCATTCAGAAGAAGAAGTCCTTGAGTCGACTGGGAAGGTCATGTGATGATTTATGTCCAAGAGCTGCCGGACTTTGAGTCAAAACACCTCCCCAAATGGCTGAAAGTCGGGGAGCAAAGAAGCAGGAAGTGTGGGGACAGCTCAGTGATAAGGAGCCGCACCAGTCAGCTTGCTGAGCGCCAGAGAACAGCCTGACTTCAACAACAAATGGTGTTGGGTTCGTTCTTTGTCCACACTGGTAAGCCTGGAAATCCCTCCGCACGGGTTAGCCCAAGGGCTAAATGGGACATCAACAATTCTATTTTATTTCTTTCTAGAACATTTTGATGTTCAGAGCGTGATGGCTAATCTTGCTTGCCAGCTTGGCCTGCCTTGGTGACAGACTGTCACTTGTGGGAGGAAATAAACTGCTACCTCCTCAGGTTGCTTTTGGTCATGGTGTTTAGTGAATGCACAGAAATCAGATGTACATATAGATACCAAGTCAACGGATAAAACTGAATAGCCAATGAAAAGGCTAGGAATGTAGCTCAGTTGTGTGTATGAAGCCTTGGATTATAAATGGAGTTCAATGTTACATGCCTGGGATCCCAGCATTTGGAAGGTTAAAGCAGGAGGATCGGGAGTTCAAGATCATCCTTGACTACATAGTGAGTTCGAGGCCAGCCTGGAATTCATGGAACCCTGTGTCAAAAACCAACACTGGACAAGGTGCTAGTGTCTTAGACATTAGTTCTTGTAACATCTACTGCACTTATGTGTGAGTCTTTTGGACATAGCTCTCACTTCTGCAGAGCTTCTGAAGGCCAGGTCTTCTAGAAGTGCTTTTTTTCTTTTTTTTTTTTCTTTTTTCTTTTTTTCAAAGCTGGGGACCGAACCCAGGGCCTTGCGCTCGCTAGGCAAGCGCTCTACCGCTGAGCTAAATCTCCAACCCCTAGAAGTGCTTTTTAAATTCACTTTACATCCCAATCTCAGCCTTCCTCCCTCCTCTCTTCCCAGTCCTACCCTTACAATTCCCTCCTCTCATTGCCTCCTCCCCTTCTCAGAGAAGGGGAACCCCCTCCTTGATTACCCTCACACACACCCTGAGGCATCCAGTCCTAGCAGGTCTAGGCACATCCTCTCCCACATCCAGCCAGGCAGTCCAAATAGAGTTTGGGGGACCAGCTTCTGCATGCTCCCTAGTTGGTGGCCCAGTCTCTGTGAGCCCCCACAGTCCTTGGTTAGTTGACTCTGTGGGTCTTCTTGTGGTGTCCTTGACCCCTCTGACTTGCTCATTTCTATGTCCGACTCTTTCACAAGACTTCCCAATGTCTGACCTTGGGTGCTCAATGCACTGCTGGGTGAGGCTTCTCTGGAGACAGTTATACTAGGTTTCTGTCTGCAAGCCTAGCAGAGTGTCATTAACATCAGCAGGGGTTTAGAAGCGCTTTCCACACGGAGTTCCTCATTTACTCCAGCAATCCATGAAGAAGGTGCTAACATTATCCTCGTTTTGTATGCCAAGAAAAGCTGGGTTCTCATAGGTCATGAACCTTCCCAAGAACTCCCAGCTAGTAAGTAATGGAGCCAGGCTGTCAGTCCCAGAATCTCCAGCACAAGCCAGTGCATGCCCTGGGCTGGCTCCGCTAGTGGTCAGATCTCAACATGTTCACTCTTTACGGAAACCTGGAGGCTGTGTGTGAGGCCTAATGTAAGGCCATTGTGAAGACAGGAGAGTAAAGAATCCATGTCCTAATAGTCGGAATCCAGGACTAGTTCCTTACACATCCCGCCAGCTTTCTGTTAGTGCCACAAATACCAGAGATAAACCAACTTAAAAAGAGGAGGGGCTGTGCTGGAGAGATTATGCCACAGTTGACAACACTTGCTGTTCTTGCTGAGGACCTAGGTTCTGTTCCCAGCATCTGCATGGTGGCTCCCAACCATCTGTTATCTCTGGTTCCAGGGGAACCAGACCTCTTCTGGTCTCCTGCAGGCACCAGGTATGGTTCACGTGTGGTGCACATACATGCATGCAGGTAGAACGCTCATACACATAAAAGGAAAATAAACCTATTTAAAACATGTAAGGAGAAAGTAGATGGGCCACAGTGCTGAGGCAGGAGAAAAGGGAAGAGAGACTTGTGTATGAGAGGAATTCATTCCACTGCTGCTAGCCCCGAAAAAGAGGAAGGAAATGGAGATTTCAGTCTTAGAACCCCCGGAACTGATCTGTCAATCCCTCAAAGAAGCAAAGAAATGGTATCTCCCTGAGTCTCCAGGAGGGAACCAAGCCCTGGAAATCGTAGCTTGATTTTAGCCCAGTAAGACTTGGGTCAGACGTCTGACAGAAACTCTGAGATAGTGTCCTTACGTGGTGTTAAGCCCCCACATTTGTGATGGCTTGGTAGAGCAGCAACAGAAAACAAAATACTGCTTGGTTTCTTTGTTCATGTGAACTACATCTTCTTGATGCTTAGGCATGGAGAGACGTTCACAAAGGAACTCCTGTTCTCCTCATCAAAGAAGAGGTTGAGGGGCAGGTGGTTGAGTGGGTGAGGCTACTTGCTCTGCAGGTGTGAGATCCTCAGTTCAAATTCTCAGCTCCAACATTAAAGAAAGAAAGAAAGAAAGGAAGGAAGGAAGGAAGGAAGAAAGGAAGGAAGGAAGGAAGGAAGAAAGAAAAGAAGGAAGGAAGGAAGGAAGGATGGAAGGATGGAAGGATGGAAGGAAGGAAGGAGGAGCGTAGCCCCAAGAGTGCTCATATCCCTCTTGCTGTGGGAAACAGAGATAGGGTCTCCCCAGATTTGCTGCCACCAGCCTAGTTCCTGGTTAAGCATAAGACCCTGCCCCAAAGGACTGAGAGGTGACGGACAGCGAGAGAGTCAGACTCCATGGCTCTCCTCTAGCCTCTGCAGTGTACACTGGACTGCAGGTACACGTGAACATACGTCCCATGCCCTGGAGGCGTAGCGGGAGGCAGTCAAAATTGCAGCCACCTTGTCCACTACTAGGCAGATCCGGACTGTTCTTTGGGGTGGGACTCGTAGCCCAGGGCCAGTGAGGAGTTGCAGTCAAGGGTGAAATCTAAGTTCAGGGTTTGTCAAGAACTAGCCTGACAAGTCAGGGTCACAGAGAAACAACCTTCCAGTGGCTTGTTTTTCCTGGATGTCCCTGTGCAGGTATGACTAAGAAACCAAAGCATGAAGTGAGAGCACTGTCATGCCAACTGAAAAAAGTCTACGGGTTTGTAAGCAGCAGTCATGGCATACAGCAGCCCGTTTAGTATAAAATTACTTTAGCTGGACTAGGGGATCCTCATGGCGGTCTGTTGTCAATCGTGAGCACTGATGCTCTAAAATCTAATTCCCTACTTGATAGATGGAAAACTGTAATAAGAAGCCTTGCCTATATTTTCAGTAGAAAATGTTTAAAATCAGATAAATGAGGAAAGCAATTTTACCCAAACATATTCAATGAAGCACAGAGATTTTTACATTTTTTTAAATAAAAGTTTCACATATTATTAGTGGGGTGTGTATGAAGGAGAGGGGCATACAGACCATCCCACTCGTGTGGGGGTCAGAGGGCAAGTTTAGGAACGTAGTTCTCTCTTCCCACCATTATGAGGGTTCCAGAGAGTCAGCACTGGTCATCAGGCCTGGTGGCAAGCTCTATACCACCTGGGCCATCTTGCTAGTCCTGTCTTGTCTTTTTGAGATAGTCTCATGTAGCCCAGGCTAGCCTCAAATTTATCTAGCCAAGCAGAATGACCTCAAACTTTGGATCCTTCTGCCTCTCCCTTCCGAATGCTGGGTTTGTAAGTGTGCCAGCTACATCATATTTCTTTTAATACTGTTTTAAAATTTTTATTTGGGGGCTGAAGAGATGGTTCAGCGGTTAAGAGCCCTGGCTGCTTTTCCAAAGGGCCCAGGTTCAATTCCTAGCACCCACGTGGCAGCTCACAACTATCTGTAACTCCAGTTCCAGGGGATCTGCACCCTCACACAGACATGCAAGCAGGAAGAACAGTAATGTGCGGTTTTAAAAAAATTATTAATTTTTAAAATTTCTATGTATTCTTTTACAATTTCATATATATGTGTCATATAAATATTATATATACATATATGTATGTATTCTTTTACAATATATCTACATATATCTACATATATATACACATGTATGAATATACACACATATATATTCACTTTTTACCAGAGTTTCCCCCATTATCTTCTCTTATCTCTTCCCCTCTCCTACCAAACGCCTTCTTTTCCCGAGTCCTCCTCTTATCTTCATGTCCTTTGTGTGTGTGTGTGACCCTATGGATAAGACAGTCTCCTACATTGTATTCCTCCATCCATCTGGCACGAAGCAGCTCAGATGTGGCTTACTTGCCCCCATGTCCTTTAGATGTGAGCCACTGTGAGGTTCCTCCGGCAGAGGGAGGACACTTGCAGTATAAGTGTCCCTGAGGGGTAAGGGTCTCCTGCAGAGGCTGGTTGTCTCACAGATGCCTGGTACCCATAAAGGGACCAGAGAGAGTGGGTACTCAGTAAAGATGATCCAGCAACTTAGGCTCTGCCTCCTCCTGACACGGAACCAAATGACTTCAAACTCTTTTGCCCTGCAAAAACCAGCCCGCATCACAGTTCCCCAGGGGACCCTGTCACCTTCCTAGGAGCCGCCAAGGTCAACCTGCTCCTGCTGGACCAAGCCATCTCCCTGGCTTTCTGGACAGCACTGTGGTCTGTGGTCCCTAAGACTCACAGTGTCTGGTCCCAGAACATAGCATACTAGATAAACAGAGTGGGCGGTTAGTTAAAGACCTAAAACTGGGTTCTTATATTTTACATCGTTTCTCATCTATAGAAGGTTTATGGGGACTGCATGAGCTAAGGGCTCCATGCTTCTCCAGTCTGATTGCAATTATCTAAGGGAAAAAATTCGGTACTATTCCTCCCATTCAATTTTAGCCCCAAGTGAGAACCAAGTATTCAAATACATGAGCCTATGGGGAACATTTTCACTCAAACCAGCATATTACACATGGCAGCCAGGTGCACACAAGGCCATGTGTGTGGAGGACGGGGTTAGTGTCTACTCTTGCTTTCCTGTGTCTTTCTCACCAGTTCAATTAGGCTGGCCAGCCAGCAAACTCCAGCAACTACTTTGCCAGTGGTGGGACACTGTCACCCAGGGCTTTTTTTTTTTTTCTCTTCTTTTTTTCCGGAGCTGGGGACCGAACCCAGGGCCTTGTGCTTCCTAGGCAAGCGCTCTACCGCTGATCTAAATCCCCAACCCCCACCCGGGGCTTTTTACCTCATGCTTGCCTAGTGAGACTTTTACTGACTGAGTTGCCTGCCCAGGATGACGCCATTCTTTAGAAACGGAAGTCACCAGAGGGTGAAGGACAGACACAGCACAATTCGGCTCACCTTTTAGGTTTGTTTGGTTGTTGCTGTTTTCAAAATTTTATTCTCAAAACAATGAGATTTCTTTGGTTTTAGATTTATTTTTAATTTTTAATTGTGTGTGTGTGTGTCCGGAACAATGGAGCAAGTGCATATAAGTACAAGTGTCCAGAGTGCAGTAGGAGCCCTGATGTCCTAGGACAGGGGTTAGAAGCTGGGTACTGGGTACTGAGTTCATTCTCTGCAGGAGCAGTATGTGTTCCTAACCACGGAGCCATTTCTCTAGCTCTGCTTGCTTGCTTTTCAAAAGGGTCTCAGGCGGGACTCAAACTCTCTATGTAATTGAGTCTGTCTTTGAACTCCTGATCCTCCTGCCTCATCTTCCAAGAGCTGGGATACAAGGTATGCAAAACCATGCCTGACTTTGACCCACATTTGGTTCCTCTAACATTGAGAATTAATTGTAGCTAAGGAACATTTGGGCGTGAATGCTGTTATAACAACGCTATTAACTTTGTTTCTTCAGTGATTAACTGGATACTGGTGGGGGGGCAGCTGAAAGAGTTAAGACCCTGGTGAGGGAAGAGAAGGAACTTGCAGATAAGAAATATGGCGTGAGCGAGGTATCTACTCATTTCCATGGAAATGACTCATATAACACTATATGGAAGTGGAGGGTGTAAGAAAGAATATTAGGGACCAGTTGCGCACGGGACCTCACATTCTCTGCTGAGAAATGGAGTTCTACATTGGCAAGGCCTTTGAGTCTGATGCAATATGGAAAACTTGGCAGGAGTGGGAGAAAGGGCGATTTCAGGAGTGTTCTGAAGAAATTCGGGTAAAAGACCACTAGAGCCTGGGTTTATGTGGAAGAACTTGGGATACCACCGCCTGCTGGAGGAGCTAAAGAATGGTCTTGTCTGGGCTTACACTGCCGGGCCCACCTCTTCTGGGTAACAGTGCATTTAGGGAAGTGAAGATTGCCACTTCCTTAGTAGAGCTAGGAAACACTTCCCTTAGATCTCAAGGTAACTCTAGCCCACCAGGAGGCTTAAGTGCCTTGCTTAAAAACAGTGTGCCCTAGAGAAGGGCACGTGAGCTTTCTCCAGGGGAATTTTCAAAACCATGCTGAGTCCTGGCACAGGAGGGAAGCGGGCCTGCACCCAGACTCCGCTCAGGACTGGCACACATTTCCATTTTTAGGTTAAATATGCCGTCGAAGGTTTAGCACAGCAATGCGTCCACCAAACTAATCTTACTCCTTTGCAGGCATTAAGATCACCCGCTCTTTTCTTTCTTGGTGCTCGGGTTGGATTTTAAAAAGTCGGGCGGGTCCAGCTGCTTCCAGCGAGGCCCCAGCGTTGTGGGCCGGGTAGGGCGTGGCAGCTGCGGTGAGCGCACCGCGGGGGCAGGGCAGGGACCGCGCCAGAAGGGCGGGGGCGAGCGCGGGGCGCGCGCCCCGGAACCTCGTGCACGCGCCGCGGCGCCGCCCGCCCCCGCCCCGCCCCGGTCAGCTGGGTTCCGCGTCCAGCCAGCTGAGGAGCATCCCGGGCGGCGCGAACGGCCCAGCCATGTCCGCAGCCATGAGGGAGAGGTTCGACCGGTTCCTGCACGAGAAGAACTGCATGACTGATCTCCTGGCCAAGCTCGAGGCCAAGACTGGAGTGAACCGGAGCTTCATCGCGCTCGGTGGGCGGCGGGTCCCCGGGAGCGGCGCGGGGCAGGGACGGAGGACGGGCGGGAGGCTCCTCGCGCATGGAACGGGGCCTGGGAGCCGCAGGCTGCGGGACGCGCGGACGCTGACGTGTCGCCGCTGCCGGCCGCGACTGTCCGAGGACCCATATCTTTGGGCGCGGTGTCTAGCGGGGTGAAGCTCGCTTTCACCTCCGAACCACCCCTCCCTTCACCCCCGGCAGCGGGGCCTCGTGTGCACAGCCCGCGCCCGCGCGCGGGAGCCGGGTCTAGCCGAGCGGGGCTTCCCGGTGTGTGCACCGCGGGCCAGCGGGGAGGAAGGAGAGGCAGGGGACTGCCGGGTATGCCCAACCCAGCCGGGGCCTCCTCCCTAACTGGGGTTGCTCCGTATGCTTAGCCCAGGCGGGCCCTGTCCAAGGAGTTAAGGCAGGGGATTGCTTAGTATGCTCAGCCCAGACGGACCCTATCCCAGGGAATTGAGGCAGGGGACTGCTCAGAATACCCCAACTCAGGAGGGCTCTGCCCAGGGAGGAGAGGCAGAGGACTCTCCAGTGTCCCCAACCCAAAAAAACGATAGGCAGGCCCGACCTCCTGTGGTTGCTTCTCTCCTGTATTTGAGGCAGGAGGAAAACGCCTAGGAAAGGCCCAACCTCGAAGTGTGGGTGTGGGCGCGGATTGTCCCTTTAGAATGCCTACCCTGCCACCCAACCCTCTTCTCTCCTGTCTTCAGGTGTCATCGGACTGGTGGCTTTGTATCTGGTGTTCGGTTATGGAGCCTCTCTCCTCTGCAACCTGATAGGTTTCGGATACCCAGCCTACATCTCGTAAGTGACTCACCCCGCAGCCCAGCCGTACTTTCCCCTCCACAACCAGATCCCCATTCAGAGCTTGTTGGGCTGTTCAGCCCTGGTCCCCGACATAGAAGTCGAAGCACTTTAAGGTTAAGGTACTGATTGCCCAAGGTTACATATTTAGGATCCTTAACTTGTTCTCTGATCTCCTGTCAACCAGCCAAAGGTGTTTTATATTAGATTATACTGACGTGGAGTTGACCTTACCAAGGCACAAAATGTGGAGCTGGCTTCTCTTTCTGGCACGTGGACCTCAGCAGCATTGGGGTGAACTGTCCCACTGGTGACTTCGTTATTTCCCACATATGCTTTTGTTCACAATTAGTTTAAACCCAATTAGTTAGAACTTTCTTCACTCAGAGTTAGAATGAGGACAGGTGAAGAACTTTGACTTGATTTATTTTTTTGACCCCTCTCTCACACTGTAACCCGACTGGCTGGGAACTCGTTTTGTACCAAAAGTTGACCTCACCTTGCCTTAGCTTTTCTAGTACTGGGATTACAGACATGAGTCTTCAGCCTGGGTTAACTTTTTGACTTTAAAAAGGCTAATTGTTGGGCCAATGAGGTAGCTCAATGGTTTGATCTTTACCCCAACTCTGACAACCCAAGTTCAGTTCCCAGCCAGCCACATGCTAGGAGAGAGAGCTGGCTCCAGCCAGTTGTCCTCTGAGCTGTAAGGGCCTCCATGCCACTTGGGGAAAGGTAATGGCAAAATATTAAGGCTATTTTTTAAATTAAAAACCATGAGCGAGTGTTCTGCCTCTGTCTGAGTGCCATATGTGTGCCCGGTGCTGCAGGAGGCCAGAGGAGGGTTGTTGGACCCCCTGGAACTGGAGTTAGATGGTTGTGAGTCATCACGGGGGTTCTGGGAATCAACCCTGGCTCCTTTGGAAGAGCAGCCAGGCCTCTTAACTGCTGAGCCATCTCTCTGGCCCCAAGGGCAAATATCCAAAGTGAATTTGGAAACAGGGTAACAAACCTTATAAAATACATTCATAACATACCTCCTTCGTTATATAAATTATTTGTGTAATTAAATTTAAAAAATGTATCGTAAGATTAGGATCTAATGATAATTATTTTATAACTTAATGTTTCTTTGTTCAAATCAGAATTGTTCCTCTCCATAAATCAATTTTGTTTTATATTATAACAACATATATGTATACATATACATATATATTTATATACACACACACACACACACACGTGTGTGTGTGTGTGTGTGTGTGTGTGTGTGTGTGTGTGTTGGTTTCATCCATTTGTTTTCTGAAACTTCTTAACTATGGTAATAAAAATAAAGGGTAAGGGCTGGAGAGATGGCTCAGTGGTTAAGAGCACTGGCTGCTCTTCCCGAGGTCCTGAGTTCAAATCCCAGCGACCACATGGTGGCTCACAACCATCTGTAATGAGATCCGATGCCCTCTTCTGCTGTGTCTGAAGACAGCTACAGTGTACTTATATATAATAAATAAAATAAATCTTTAAAAAAAATAAAGGGTAAAAACATCTCAGTTGGAGGCCAAAACACAAGATAATTATTATTACATACCTGACTATCATTGGCCGGATTGGAATTTAGCATATGCTAGAAGGGAGAAGAATGATTTTATTGGTGTTTTGTTTCATTTTTTGAGACAGTCTCAAGTAGCCCAGGCTGGTCTTAAACTTGCTGTGTAGCCAAGGATAACCTTAAACTTCTGATTCTCCACCTTGATCTTCTGTGTGCTAAGATTGTAGGCAGTGTCAGCCTGGCTGGTCTTGCGGATTTGTTTTTAGAAGTTAGTTGTTCTGGACAAAGGCCAGCGGCTGACAAGATGAGCTTGCATGTGACATTGGAGATCCCTCGGGCTTCAAGTTGACAAGGTTTTACTCTCCCGGTGTTATCTGCACCATCTGGGTTTTGTAGTTGTACCTATGATCACTCAGGTAGACTGGGGAGGTCGGTTTGTCTTTCAGTGCAGGCAAAGGAAGAAAGACGCCCTTCTAGGGATATTTAATGTTAAATGGAGATAAGCAACCTGATTCAGAATCACTGTAGTCACTGTGTGTGCGTTAACAAAATTACCTGTAGTATACTCCTCCACCTGACTCTGTCTGTGCATTTTACTTGTAATTCTTATAAAAGGGGTAAATTCTGTGGTTCAGAATTGTTTCTCTTCTTCCACCATGTAGGGTTTGGCAGAAAGCCTTTTCCCCCTTGAGTTCTCCCCAAGAATATGGATTTTTAAAAACACTGCATGACATGGTAACTTTCCTATACCAGTGCTGTTCGATATATGATTGTTTGAGAAATTCACTCCTTTGTCAGCATGAGTACATTCTATGTGAGCTGTAAAGGGTTAAGTGTTTCTTGGGTCTGGGCTCAGCAGTAAAGAACATTGGCCACTCTTCATTGTGCCTGTGACTGAAAGCCGGGTGGAACCAGCTTCTTTCTCTTGACTAGAGGCCATCTTAGGCTGGTCCACCTTCAGTCATACTTCAAGGTGATTTTTAGGTGCCGATTTCAGCCTTATTATTTCTTCGTTTAGTTATTCATTATTTACATAATCAACTGCATATTACTGGTTCTTCTTACAAGATGTTCAATGTTCTGTCCGTTGCTAGAAGACAGCAGCAGAGCCCGATATTTATAACGAGTAGAGGGGGTGCATTTTCCAAGTTTTAGGATGTAAGTCAATAAGTGGATGTGCTTTCTTCATGGCTTTGAGATTCTGAGACAAAGTGACATTTGAGTTGGAAAACCACTAAAGATGTAATAAAGGACACTTAATGATTTAAGCAGAAGTTCAGCAAGCAACACTCGGTGAGTACCCAGCCCCCCTGGTGTCTGTTTGTACGATGTTGCCTTTCTGTAGGTCCAACTTTTTCACCTTTGAAGTCAGCTTAGGGTTTTGTGACTTGGGTGACCACTGGCCTCATTTGAGGGACAGTCATACTGATGGCTGTCTGGGTCTTTCCCCCTTAGAGCCTGATCTAATTGGTCAGGGATATGGCCTGGGCTTGGGGGTTTTGAAAGGCTTATCAATCTTTTATAATTTTATAAGGGGCTCTAGTGCTCAGAAAGTGTTGAGAGTCCCTGGTACCAAGTGGTAATAGGACATACCACACAAGTGCCCTGTACATGTGAAGATGGAGGAAAATGGCCTTCTGTTCCTGAGAATTGTCTAGAGACTTCTTCAGTGCTCCGCCCTGTGTAGCAAAAAAAGAAAAAAAATGGGATTTGTACATCATACAAAGCATAGAGACTGCAGTCAGTAAACACTCAAACAGCCCATAGTAATTTAATCAAGTCTGTCCATTGTGTAGCCGTTTCGGTTGTACAGTTCTGTTTTTAAAGAAAGGAAAATCCTTAACAGTGATGGTTTTGAGTAGCACTCGGGTCATTGTTTCTAGGGGTCGGGGGATGGCTCAGTTGGTCAGAGGGGTTGCTGTGCAAAACGAGTACCCAGCACCCACATAAAAAGTGGGGCAAGGGGTTGGGGGTTTAGCTCAGTGGTTAGAGCACTTGCCTAGCAAGCGCAAGGCCCTGGGTTCGGTCCTCAGCTCCCCCCCCCCAAAAAAAAGTTGTGTTCTCTAAATTCTAAAGAAAAAAAGTGGGGCATTCGTTCATTTGCCTGCATCCCAGCATTGCAGGGTTGAGGTCGGCAGATCCCAGGAGTTCGCTGGTCACGCTGATTAGCTGACACAGCAAGCTTCTGGTTCTCTAAGAGGCTTTGTCTCAAGGAGGTAACATGGAGGAAGAGGCTGGAAGTCGTCTGGCCTCTGCATGGCACACAGACACATAAACCTACACACTCATGTGCATACGCCTCACACCTACATCCACCCACCACCGCCAGCACCACCACCACCACCACCACCACCACCACCACGACGTTTCTGCATGTCTCAGTCTGGCTGGGCTAGCATAACAGCAGGTGATTGGTGAGTTGAGGCGGTTTCTTGTTCTGACTTCTGAAGGCTGAGAATTCTGAGACTACAAGCTATCAGCTGATTTGGTGATCTGCTAACTGTTATGTGCTTCATAAACGGGGACAACACGGCAGAAGAGGAGGACAGACCTGGTCGAGCTGCTTATGTCAGGCAGAGAGAGCCCTTACAGCCTAGTCACTTTCTAAAGGCCCCCATGGCTTAGGATATTGGGTATTGGGTTCCATTAAACCGAGTTGTGGGGTACGGAAATCCAGAAGCAGTAGTCGTCTTCACTTGGTCAGTCGCTCTCTGTTCCCCTTACTGTGCTCCTCAGTCCCGCAGATATTTCAGCCTTCAAATCTGAGGTTCATCTGCTTAGCAAATGTCAGTGCCAGCCATATACCAGCTGTACGGCTGGTGTAGCCCTTTGGATATGGCAAGGAATAAGATAGACACACTCCCTTCTGTGTCAGCAGTCTGCCGTGAGCAGGCAGGAAATAGGTGGAGTAGCGGCAGAGTGGTGGACTCTCAGGAGAGAGGAGCAGGAACGCTCTTTGGATATTTATCAGCAGTGCTATTAAGGCCTGAGGAGTGAGCTGGGCCCAGCCTGGCAGAAGAAGTGGTGTGGGCCATGGCCTGAGGCACTGGCAGTCGCAGACACCAGCTGGCTCTGTGACAGGGAAGAGTGCCTGGGAATGACAGGGAGGAGGCAGTGCCAAAGGGGTCTGGGCGTGCAGAGGGTATACCTTTCACTCCAGGTGGTTGCATTTTTTTTTCTGGTTGTATGAGAGAGGGTTTAAATAAGGGTCACATGATAGGACTTCCCAGAGGAAACGTAAATGGCTGCTGAGACTTCTGGAAGGGAATGGTGATCTTGCTTTTAAAAAAAAAAAAATCAGCCAGAATTTATTTCCTTCTTTCCCTGTCTTTCATTTTGTTCTTGCTGTCTCTTCCCCAGGAGGGGCACACAGAGTGCATTTAAAGGTTAGCATTGGGCCTACAGACTGCAGGGTGTGGAAATGAAATTTGGAAAGCTTATTTGGCCTCCTGCCTTTTTCCATTACTCACCCCCTTGAGAAATTCATGGGTGAGGCTCAGGTGCATTTGGCCCCAGGTCAGGACTCTGAATGCTGGGGCACGGAAACCATGGGGAGTGGGTAGCCAGCGCCCACAGGCCTCCTTCCCTGGGGTCTTTTTTCTATGCACATAGTCTCTTTGAGCCCCCTAATCTCTGTGTTTAGACATTCTGGTTGCCCCGTCTACGCAGTCTGGGAGCTAATTTCAGCCTTTTCGTTACCAGAACTGTTGACAGATCTAACTTCATCTCACTGATAAGAAAAGGCCGGACAGCAACAGAACCTGTTATAAAGACAGACCCACCTCTTTCCCCCCATAGCCCAGTGTATCTACCTCGGTGTCCAGCATATTCACAAACCTCGGCAAACATGTAGTTCTGAACATTTTTGTTACCCCCAAAAGGAAATCATTAACAGTTATTCCCGTTTCTCCCTTCTCAGCCCCTGGGAAGCCTTAGCTAACGTCCGACTCAGTGAATGTGCCCTGCACATTTTACATAGGTGGGATCGAGCACCAGCACCAGCAGGGAATGCAACTCTGCACCTTCATACACAAGGCTTGTTGCCTGAGACCTACAAGGACCCTTAGCCATGTGGTGGTGTGGGGGTGTAGCAGTGTGGTAGTGTGGAGGTGTGGGGGTGTCAGTGTGGGGGTGTAGTGATGTGGTAGTGTGGAGGTGTAGTGGTGTCAGTGTGGGGGTGTAGCAGTGTAGTGGTGTGGTATGTAGGGGTGGGGGTGTCACTGTGGGGTGTAGCGGTGTGGGAGTGTAGGGGTGGGGTGTCACTGTGGGGTGTAGCGGTGTGGGAGTGTAGGGGTGGGGGTGTCACTGTGGGGTGTAGCGGTGTAGGAGTGTAGGGGTGGGGGTGTCAGTGTGGGGGTGTAGCGGTGTGGTGCTGGGTCAGCCAGGGCCATGAGTCCTCTCCCTGCTTCTCTGTACGAGTAGAATCCCAGTGCAAAGTCTAATAATGTGGTTTTCTTTGTTTATTATTGCCCTGCAATGAGGAGAGAGGAAGGGCTGGTTTTCTGTCCTACTCGGAAAGCTTTTGGTTTAAAATTCTGCACAGACATTTGTGTCTTCCTTTTTATTTCTTACACGCTTAGAAAAATCAGGCTGCTACTCTCCCAGAGTTGCCAGAATTCAGCCTTAGAGGTCAGATACAAATCAAGGTCCTTGGGTGTTGAGTGTGTTTTAGGTGTTGTTTTCTGTAGGGGGTTGAACACAGGGCCTTGTGGCTGCTACTAAAGCATACCACCACTGAGCTAACCCACAGCCCCTTCTAGTATGAAATGGCATCCTGTGGTCAGGCATCTGAGCACATATCTACTGCTGTCCTAGCATTTAGAAAGTGGAGCCAGGAACAGCAGGAGTTCAAGGTTATGCTTAGCTGCACAACAGGTTTGTGGCCAGCCTAAGGCTCTCCCTTGCACTCTCAAAGAAAAAGGGGGAGGGGAGGTGTTGAGGAGAGAAATGGTAGTCTAGGGGATATGCACGCATGCTCACACACATGCATGCACACGCTTGCACACACGCATGCATGCACACAGGCTTGCAGGCAGAGGAGGAAGGGAGAGGGGAGAGAGATGATGTATTTCCCAGGTTATACAGAGACCAGAGGCCAGGCCTGACCTGCAGCCCTCAGTTACTGCACAGGAATGTGACCTTTTGACATGTCAGTGCTAATCTTACAGACTATAAACATGTTTAGAGTTCATCGCTATGGTATCTGTATTTAAAAGTTTTGAGTCTCACACCCACCTTGGGGACATGTTATTTTGCTTTCTTAATGTTCTCCAGCCCAGTTTAAACTCGGGGCACTAGAATAAAGAGCCGTATTTTTTCTGGGTGTGATGACATCATATCCTTTCACTGAAAGGTAGAGAGGGGCAGAGGTTGTGAGCCGCCTGAGGGTGTCACAAGTTAAACTCTGTTCCTCTGCAAGAGCAGCGTGAGCTCAGAACTGCCGAGCTGTCTCTCAGTCCCAAGAGCTTTACTCTCATCAGCTGCTGGACACTTGTGTAGTGTTTTATTTCACAGAACATTACATACATCTTTGTCTAAGGCCTTCGCAAATATAGCTCATTTAATGCTCAGAACGATCCTGTTGTGTAACGCATTGCTAATTCCCACTCTTACAGACAGGGAGCAGAAGTGGCCTGACCAAGGCTTTGATCTGTGTGTGGGTGTTGTTGTAAAATATAAAAAAATAAAAAAAGTAAGGTTGTCTTTTTATCCTGCTAGGTTCGCCCACAGTGCCCCAAGATATCTGCTAGATACCTTGGCGGAAACACATCCCAACTCCTTGGCGGCCCAGTGTCTCCAGCTGCCGCACACTTTGCTACACTCAAATCGTCACATAAAAGAACACACAACACAATAATCTTTGACCCAATTGGTAAGATATAATTGCCCACCCAAACATACAAAGCCCAGTACCATCCATCCCTTAAGAGCATTTGTAATAACCTGTAAATACACAGAGCAGAATCTTAACATCACCTACCATATTGTCCCGGCTTCTCTCTCTTCCTTTCCTCTTTTCCGTTCCAGTCTTCTCCTCTTTCTTCAAACTTCTCTCCCACCCACCCATCCTTCTCCTCCAATGACAGGTTTCCTTCTATCCTGTACCTGCCCCTCACCTGTATTTTACAAATTCAATGGGGAGAAAGTTCTGGTGAAGTCTCCTGAGTCCACAGTAGTGACTAGGCAGCTGTCCTTGGGGCAGTGGAATTAGCATCAAAATACAGATAATTCCAGGGCAAACCACCACATGTGGGAACTGGTTTTAGAGCCCAAGGAGTTGGTCCCTGGTCTCCATTTCAGTTAGATGCAGCCTACATGGCCTTTTGTGTGACCTGTAGATTCACGCAGTACCCCTATGTAGTGAAGAAACACAGGCGTTAACATTTTCTTTTATTAGATTAGCTCTGAGCACGTTAGCGTTGTGCACGGTGCCCTGTGTCTCTCGGCTGAGGTGCCCCTGCCCAGTGCCCTGGAGACATTTGCTGTGTTTTATGAACATGAGCTAGAAGTGCTATTGATTCCCCTGATACCTGTCATGTGGCTTTAGTGTTCACCCAGGCCTGCACACTGTACATGTGCTGTAGTGTTGACAGGCATCCCAACCCCTGGACTGAGACAGCAGTCTTAATGAGTAACTCCACTGGACCTCATTATCCTCCTGCCTTGGTTCTCTTGTTCTGGGATTTTAGGCATGAGGCATCGCTTGGCCAAAGTTAAACCATACTTGATGTAGATATTAGTTGTAAAGTCTTTGGTTTTGTTGACAATGGTTGTCCCGGGGCTTTGAAGATGCGTTCTTCACCTTATGTGACTTGTTTCTGAGGGGCACAGGACCATAGTATGTTTCTAAGTGTATTGTGTGCGAGACTTCAGAGGCCTGCTAATATGGAGTTGATAATTACAGAGTGTGTTACTCATGGGCAAGGAGCCCAACTTAAAAATTATTTACATCTTTGTAATCAGTGAGTGTGTGGAGAGAGCAAAGGGACGTGTGTGGAGATCAGAGGACGTCCTGTCACGTTTGCTTCTTAGACTTCGTGGCTTTGTTTAGTTCTATTTTTGTTGTTTTAAATGGTGTGCACACGCATACACACGCGCATGCGTGCACACACACACAGACACATGTGTACAGACGGGAGAGTATGCATGTGAAGGCCAGGGCCCGAGGATTTTAAGGTGTTGGAGCTGGAGTTACAGTTTCTCATCACCTGATGTGGGTGCTAGGAACGGAATCCAGGTCCTCTGCAAGAGCAGTAAGAGGCTTAGCCAAGGCTGCGTCTCCAGCCTGTTCTCCTTAGGCCTTGTTTTGTGGCAGAGTTTCTCTCGTTTCAGGCAGGGTGCTGTATGTGGGTGGCTGGGTGATAGAACCGTAGTCTTATGGTGGGGCTGGGCTTACAGACATGAACATGTGGCCTCAGAGGATGGGACTCAAGCTGTCTGGCTTCACTAGCTGAGCCATCTTGCTGGGCCCAGCTTATGTTTATAAAACTCAATGTTATTACGTGTAAAGAGTCACAGAAGCAGCCAGATGTAGTGGTGCACTCCTTTAATTCCAGCACTCGGAAGGCAGAGGCAGACGGAGCTCTGTGAGTTCAAGGCCAGCCTGGTCTGCAAATGGAGGCCAGCCAGGACAGCCGGGGCTCTGTTGAAAAAGCAAACAAGAAAAAGAAAAGAAAAAAGGAGTCACAGAAGCAGGCATTAAGGATCATTCTTTTGTGGTGTACAAAGGAAAGCAACCTGGTCATCCTTAGGATCTCCTAACTTTACCTCACAGAACTTTCAGACAAATTAAGAATTAGGAGTATTCTGAAGTACCGTTTTCTTTCATTAATTTTCCCCTTACTAATTTTTGTTTCTTCTTGTTATTTTTTCCTGTGCTTAAGCACCTGTTAAAAACATCGTTGTTCAAAGATGAAGGAGCTAAGGTTTAACTTCAGCCTGTACGTTCGTGTGGCTTGTGCTTTCTCCTGCCATGCTTCCGGGGTAGGCTGTCCCCAGGCGGAGTACAACCAACCTGGACTAACAGGGTTTGAACTTTAAATCCACTTTCTTTTCCTCTTTCGTGGGGTGGAGGACCCAAAACCCGATGATTTATCCGCTCCTGGTAAAGACTTAACGTTTGACTGACCCAGGCTGAGGTGTGGAGGCTCCGGGAGGATTGCCCGTCTGCTCTCTTTGGTTTCCTTCATTCTCTTGGCCTCCTCTGCAGCCTCCTCCTCGCTTTCCTTAGTTTCTTCAGAGCAGTAAGTCCACATCTGTGTTGCAGGACATGAGACACAGGAGGTCGAGTTCCGGGTGCTTTGCTCCTGGGCTTCCTACCCTCTTTTAAGGACTGTTTGCACCGTGTTGACAGACATCATCTTCTTTATGAAAATTTGCAGATTCTGCTAGGTCTTTGGGGCCCCAACCACTGAAGCACAATGGTAGCTGTCAGTCCAGGAGTAACCCCTGCCCCACCCCCTCTCCTGTGGGATAACCAAGTTGGGGACACTCAGATTGGTACCCACAGGGCGTCCTTGAGCAGGCTTCCTCTCTCCAGTTCTCTCTGGCCTGTAAACAAGAACTCCCGGACTCCAGCGGGCCCACTCTGCTGAGGGGCAAGATTCCTTGTGTTCCCATCACGGATTCGGACCACATATTACTTCCATTCTTCACCCCAAGCACCAGCAGCTACTCTGCGGCCATGCTTTCTCACAGGATGTATGGTTTGCGATACTCACACGCTTCAGCGAGTTTCTGGCGGCCAGAAGGAAGGAGATTCAGCTCCATCTTTGTGTCACCTACCATCTCAGAGGCACAATGGAAAAGAGCTTAACTCTGGACATTTTTTTTTAAAGATTTATTTATTTATTAAGTACACTGTAGCTGTCTTCAGACACACCAGAAGAGGGCATCAGATCCCATTACAGATGGTTGTGAGCCACCATCTAGTTGCTGGGATTTGAACTCAGGACCTCTGGAAGAGCAGTCAGTGCTCTTAGCCACTGAGCCATCTCTCCAGCCCAAGTCCGGACATTTTTTAAACTTGGTTTTTATTTCCGTTGAGACTTGTTTTTCCATAACTCAGCCTCTCCTGTGGTAGACCCCTCTCCCATAGCACACGTGCAGTCTAATGAGGAAGAGGTTTTGGCTTTGAGTGTCACTACGTAGTGTAGGTTGGCTTTGAATTCACCCCGGCCTCCCTCCTGGGTGCTATATGCTTGTGACACACACTGGCTCTGAGACTTCTTTTTTTTCCTTTTTTTTTTTTTTTTCTCGGAGCTGGGGACCAAACCCAAGCGCTCTACCACTGAGCTAAATCCCCAACCCCAGCTCTGAGACTTCTTTTTTTTTTTTTTAAAGATTTATTTATTTATTATATATAAGTACACTGTCATTGTCTTCAGACACACCAGAAGAGGGCATCAGATCTCATTACAGATGGTTGTGAGCCACCATGTGGTTGCTGGGATTTGAACTCAGGACCTCCAGAAGAGCAGTCTGTGCTCTTAACCACTGAGCCATCTCTCCAGCCCAGCTCTGAGACTTCTTAAATGCTTGATTATAGGTGGATGAAAACCATTGAGGACTGTGGCCCGGGGTCATGTACATGTAGGTCACCTGTACTGATAACCTGCGTGTGCTTCCGTTATCCACACTAGTGCACATTTAATGTGGGAAAACAAACAAGCCAGAGGTCTTATCTGTTTCATTCATTTCTCTATACTCTAAGAAAAATTATATCAAAGTAAAGAAAATTAAGCCATCAGTATTGCCTGTGGATAAATGCCCCTCAAGCTTACTATTTGACAGGCAGAATATAGACATGGGCAGCACTAAATAACCACGTGGGTTTTCAGACTCAGTGTATGGTCACCTTTCATGGCAGTGCTACCCACTCCATAGCGTAGGTAGCACACACTCGTTCTTACTCTGTTGAGTGCAATGACAGGAGAGAATGTTGAGATGCACGTTGGCAGGAAGAGCCTTAAGTCTGAAAGAGCCATGTATTGTTAGAAATGACTAGTGGAGGGGACATGGAGATGATTTAGGGGGTGGAGGCATGTGCCCCAGGCCTGACGACCTGAATTCAATCCCCAGCACCAGTGTGGGAGGACCGAACTGACCCCCAAGATGTCCTCTGAACACATGTGTTCATGTGGATACACACATGCATACGCATGCGCACTCTCTAGATAAGTGTAATTTTAAAGTGTCTAATTGGTTGGCTGTGATAACATAACAGATACAATGTCTGATGAGGAAAGTTCCAATAATTACAATTATAATAAATACTTAAAATAGAACATGCACTTTCTTCCCGTAGTTTCTTTCTGTTACTTTTAATTTGTTAATGATGTGAATGAAACATATTTGTAACTCAAAATACTGCTTAAGAGTTGAGCAGCATTAATTCATATTCATTCTAATTTTTTAATTGCTTAAACTCTGTTTTGTGGTACTGGGGTTTGACCCAGGGCCTGCGTGTACAAGGCAAGTGCGATAACCACTAAACCACACCCCCGGCTCCTGTGTATACTTCCCAGTGTTCCTGTGTTACTCTCAAGAGAGACTGCGTCTGGAAGAAGAGAACTCAACATGGAGGAAATGAATAGGCTAACAGTTGACACGTAAACACTGAAACGCTTGTGCTCACCGAGAACAAACGTTCTGTTGAGAGCGAGCGAGTGATGGCTGCTGGCAGGTGCTCCTCCTCGGGCTTCTGGCTTGGTTTCAGTTGTGATCTGTGTGTGTGACTCTGGGGTTGAACATGGAGGCTTGCACACGCTGGGCAACACCTGCTCAGCAGGCTGGAAGAGGGAGTCCACAGAGTGGTTTTAGCTGTAAGGGTCTCTCATTTTATCAGCAGGGATATTTTGTCCTTCGGCTGTCAGGTGTCTTTCCTCCCATGACACCATGGACAGCCATGCGTCCTGAGCACACTATTAGGAGTTCCAGGAGTTTATCAAACAAAGGCACTGGGATTACCACAGTGGGTGGAGACTCTGATCCTTCCCCTGGACTTGGCTTCCCCTATTTCTGCCAGTTAATGTACACAAAACCGTGCTGTGGGTGTGTGACAAAGGAATGGTTGCCAGGGAGGGAGGGAGGGAGGGAGGGAGGGAGGGAGGGAGGGAGGAGCATGGAGCTTCGCTGGCACTTCTGATGCAGTAATGCTGCTGCGATAGTTAAATGGTGGCAGTGACCACCACTCCACAAACTCAGCGCCCTGGTGCCAGTTGGAGCTTTGTCTGCAGCATTTATAAACTTGGATGCTATTAGCACATATGTATGCAGATAGGAAAAGACGTATTCTGTCCTCATCAAAACAGCCAAAATGAAAACCCTTGTGATAGCACACACCACAATCACAATGCCTAAGAGGACAAGGCTTGCCTGGAGAGAGAGCCCTGGTTAATGTCACATTGAGACCAGCATGGGTCCCATCTGAGACCCATCTTTAAAAAAAAAAACAAAACCAAAAGCCAAAAAAACAAAAAACCCGTAACTGAAGCTCCTTTAATTCCAGCAGCCTGGAGGCAGAGCCAGGTGGTTCTCTCAGTTTGAGGCCAGCCTGGTCTACAGAGAAAGTTCCAGGGCAGCCAGTGCTACATAGAGAGACCCTGACTCAAAAACAAAACTAAACAAAAAAAGTAAACGACACTCATGCCCCAAATTCCAAACTAAACAGCGTACTGTAACATGAGAGATAAAAAAGATGCTGTCAAATGTCTGGTGTGTAAGCAGAACTTTCTTTTTAAAGTAGCCTGCTTTGGAGAGTAATTATAGACCCACAGTAGCTGAGTTATAGATGGAACAGGAAAACCAGAAGTTCCCACATACCCCTGCCCCCTCTGCAGAGCCACATCTGCAGTCAGCATTCCCACTGGAGAGGAGTGCGTTACAGCTGAGTGTGGATGGACACCTCTTTATCACCTGAACCCTGGGGTTGGCAGCATAGTCATGTCTGGATCAAGGGATGTTTTCCGCTCTCGTTAGAGGCATTTAGTTTGGGAGGGACAGCAGACTGGTGGGTAGATAGCTCATGACCATCTCAGCTCTGGTTTTCTTCATATGTCTTTGAATCTGTCCTTTAACACCTTCAGTTCTTGGCTTTGTTTCAGAACAACAAAAACCCAAGCAAACACAGCTTCAGAGGTGTGAACAAGTAGGTGAGCCCACAAGGAGTGGGGTCAGCCAGCACCAATCGTTGAGCGCCCGTGGGCTGCGAGAGGCTCATTCGTGCCCTTGTGTGTGGATTGGTTGCCAGTTCGATACTAAAGAAAATAGGTTTTCCCAGTATGTATGTCTTCCAGGGTTGGCCCAAAGAGTGTTTCACTGTACACGGGCCTTTGGGGGTTTCAGCTGACTCTTTGCTCTTGCAGCACGTAAGATTCGGGATATATTTAAAATCCACAGACAATTCTCTCTTCTCCTCTCAGCCTTACTGATGGCATTTCCTGAACCAGATCTTAGGGACTGTTGATCTTTTTCTCTCATTAATTACCCACCTCCCTGTGAGTTTTAATAAAAATTAGTATAATTATTACCTATTGTGGACATATTTATTCTGGGCCATTCAGTGTTTATAAATACATCATGTATACTAACTACTATAATCGTCATGGCGACGCAGTAAGGGGTTATCATGTCACTTAGTAGATGAACAAGCTGAAGCCCAGAGAGAATGAATGCCCACCCCTCACCAAGGTTAGAATGAGGTGGGGCAGGGTGGTAAAGTGGTTTCGAAGCCAGGCAGACAGTGTGCCCGCTTATTCTGACCTAGCGTAATTAGTTTTTGATAGTTTACTTTGTTTAGGTAGAAAGTTCAAATGAGTTCGTTTCATCCGATGGGCTATACCTTCTCTCCTGTTTCTCTATGTGTATATATCAAAGGCCTTTTGATCCCAAAGCACAGATCGTGTGGTTGTTAGAGAAGACTGTTATAAGGAAATCTATTAGCTAGTTCCTCAAGAGAGAAGTTAAGTGAGCTGTTCACTTTGGCGTTTGGTTATAACAAAGCCCCAGAGAGAACTATCATCGTAGGAAGTTGTCTGCAGCCCAGTGTTTTCCAAATAAAACCTTCTTCTGCCTTTGTTATGATAAGGCACCACGCTAAGCCAGGTGGTGCCAGCACCTGTGTTTAATCCCAGCACTCAGGGGGCAGAGGCAGGCAGGGCTCTGAGTTCAAGGGCAGCCTGGTCTACAGAGTGAGTTCTAGGGCTGTTACACACAAAAACCCTGTTTCGCCCCCCACCCCAGAAGCACTGTGTTTATTACAGAAATCCTTTAAAGAAGTAAAACCTTGCTGTCCCAGTGCTCAGGGCTGATTTTATGCTTTCTGAAACCTTTCTGGATACCTGTCGTCTGCAGCACACACAGGCACATCTTTTCTTTGTTTGCTTGTTTTGTTTTAGCACCAAATTAGAATATGTTTCTATATTTTATGTTTTGGATGTCTTTGTTTTTATCCATTATAAAGATTTCAGGGGGTTGGGGATTTAGCTCAGTGGTAGAGCGCTTGCCTAGCAAGCACAAGGCCCTGGGTTCAGTCCCCAGCTCCGAAAAAAAGAAAAGAAAAAAATAAAGATTTCAGAATATTTAAAAAGTGCTTAAATAGTCCATTCCCCTTTTAAAATGTGTTGTGTGGAGCTTCTATGGTCTTATAATTTTAATGAATTAGAATCATTTTGATACCACTCTGGCCTCTTTGACCTTCATTTTCATAGACAGGCAGACATGCATGTGCGCACACACACACACACACACACACACACACACACACACACACACACACACACACGCATGGCCAGTTATGCTAGTGCGGTCCTACAATCCCAGCACTTGGGTGGTAGAGGCAGGAGGATGGGCAGCTGAAGGCCAGTCAGCTGTATGGCAAATTCGAGGTCAGTTTTCGTATATATATACTTACGTATGAACTATATAGTTCATCTTTGAGATGAAGATGCCTCTGATTTGACATTTGTGGTTCCTAATTCTGCCCTGTGAAATTGTAGGATTCCTGGCTCCCCTGGTGCAGCAATCCGTCTTTCCCACCTTAGCTTTGTCTGTCGCCTACACAGCTTCTTTCTTGTCGTCTGCTCTAGGGAAGCAGACCTTCCATTCCCAGAACATGGTACGTGGCCACAACAGAGGAGAAGAAAGCCACAGTGCTGTGCAGAAGGGGTGAGGCTTTGTGTCGTGTGAGAAAATGCAGTGTAGGCTGCAGAGAGTAATGGATTTAAAGACCTCGGTGTGTCCAGGGAAGCTGTGAATATTTCCCGCAGGAGCTCAGAGTGCGGGATCAGCGTCTGCCACTAATGACGAAGCCAGGGCTATGCAGAGGGCCACAGCCGTTGGCAGCTGCTGCTGAGATTGCTCCAGGACGCCCCTGAGTGTAGCTGAGAGCGAAAAGAACCAGAATTGTTGGCCCAATAAACCAAACAGAGGGCATTTAGATTTAGTTCTTAAAATCTTGGTGAAGGGCTTAAATCTTAAGTTCCTTTATACACAAGAATGCTCTGGTGTGCGTTCTAGGCCGGTGGAGTTGACTTATTGTAGTGTTAAGTTCTTGTCAGTGTTATTTTGTGCACCTTTTCCCTTTTGGCCTTCTCCCGGGAATCAGTAGCTGCCCTTCGCCTGCAGCCCCTTGGAACCACAGTGGCTACTGGGATTTTCTTTCTTGGAAATGAGTGGGGTTGTGCTGTCAAGACTTGGAGTCTGAGATGATGGCTGTCACGTGGGCTCTGCAGTGGGATTTAAGTCTTAATGTGTTGGGAGTAGCTTACCCTGGCACCCCTGCGGGTGTCAGAGGACAGGATGAGGTGAGGCAGGGTCTCTTGTTTGTCACCGTGTACACCAGGCTAGCTGGCCAGTGAGCTTCTGAGGATGGTTGTCTCTGCCTCCCATATCCATGGTAGGGATGGGATTAGACACACAGAAATCAGCTTGGCTTTACATGGGCATCTGGGCGACCCCTTACTTTGTGCTTTACCCACTGAGCCACCTTCCCGGCCCTTTTAGTTATTATTATTTTTCAAGACAGCAGTGTGGCATGGAACTTGAGATTCTCCTGCTTTCGCCTTCCGAAGGCGTGTGTCACCACACCTGGCTCCGGAGCAGCTGACTGAGAGCATGTGGCTGTCTGCCGCCTTCCAGAGCCTGATCTGCAGGTCTCAAGAGGGAACCAGACACTGTGTCTTACCCAACTCCACTGGGTGGGCGGGAGCCAGCAGACTCGAACACTGGCTCAGACTTTCACTTCTGATGGTTCCCTCTCTGCCCCAGTAAGTAGGAGGAAAGGTAGAGGGTCTTCTGGGGATCTACACATTGAGACTACGACCTTTCTCCGCTCTTTATGCTCCATGAACAACCTGTAGGCCTTGGCGTTTCCTAGTACAGGACGAGATCTCTCTGGTACCTTCCAAAAATGAGATTGCAAACCTCCTACTGTACTTAGTTAGTTAGTAAACATTAAACGCACATTTTATACCAGACACATTGCTAGTGCTGTCCAGTCTGATGGCGAGCTGCCTCTCTAAGAAAACGACTCGCTACAGTGTTCTAGGTATAAACCCAGCTCTGCTACTGAATCAAAGCTGCCTCGTCGCCAAGCTACAGTTTCCTCTCTAGAAACAAGACAAAAACCAGCAGCAGCAACAAAAACTACCCCACAGGCTGCTATGAAGGTCTTAAACATTGTTTTTGACAGGGTCTCCTTATGTAGGCCTGGCTGGCCTGGAATTTACAGAGATCCTCCTGCCTCAGCCTCCTGAGAGCTGCAGTTAATGGCTGCCCATGTATCTGCTTGAGTTTTTGGTGTGGGAGAACAGACTGTAAAGGAGTAGTGGGTCTCACTAGTTGACGACATATTTTCTTTTGCATTGCTTTTCAGAATGAAAGCCATCGAGAGCCCCAACAAAGATGATGACACCCAGTGGCTGACGTACTGGGTGGTGTATGGTGTGTTCAGCATCGCCGAGTTCTTCTCCGACCTTTTCCTGTCCTGGTTCCCCTTCTACTACATGCTGAAGGTACATGACAGCCCTCTCCTCCACTGTGTGTCTCCTCTGCCCTCTGTCTCACAGACTCCGTCGTAGGACCTCTGCACCAGGAACAAGGGCTTTGAGTGGTTCTTGTCTCAGATTGCAGCCAAGAAGGCAGGATTCCTCTCTCCCTTCCGTTAAGGCCTTGGAAGAGCCAGGGCAACTTGTGTCAAAGGCATGTTTGATAATTGAAGAGAACGGAAGTCTCATGACTGACACAGGCTAATCTTCATGCAGTGATGCGTGACCAACTCCCGAATTCACATTCAGCAATCGCAGTGCTGAACGGGAGTCGTTATTTTGGGGAGAAACCCCAACAATTTCCATAATAAATTTGGAGAAAGAAAATATCTAGTTGGTTGAGAATGTTATCTTGGTAACTTTGGCAGTGTGGTAGTCAGAGCTCAGCGCTGCCAAACCTTGTTTTTGGCACAGGACTAGCCCATGCTGCCAGCATTTGGAGGAAAGGCCAGGAAACTGAAACTCATTTATAAGTAGATCTCTTCGGGCTTCTGGCTTCCCCAGATGGGAATGAGAGGGAGAGAGTTGTTCATTTCATGAACATGTGGTTCTTTCTCAAGCTGTCCTCAGATGGTTGCCCAGGTGTCTTCCACAGAGAGTGGATGTGATGTAACCACTGCCTCTTGTTCTCCGACCACAGACTTTGCGAGCTAGGGAAGGTGGTGTGCCCAGCCGTGAGGGACTCCAGGCTATCCTTGGTCCCTTTTTATTAATGCAAAATACACATGACATAGTTTAAAGATTCAGGTCACTCTGAAAGATTCAGGAAAAATCCACTCTGCACTTTGCTTTAAAATAACCGTTGTTAGGGCTGGAGAGGTGGTTCAGTGGTTGAAAGTGCTTGCTGCCCGCCATCGAAGAGGGCGCAGCTTTGAGTCCCAGTGCCCACAAGGCAGCTCACAACCGTCTGTGACTCCCGTTCCGGGGAATCAGGCGTGTGGAAGCTGAACACTCATAGAATAAGAATAAATATGTTAAAGACTGGAAAAGCTCCCTCACTCATTCATGGCGACTTAGTCTACCATTTACTTCTCTGCCTGTAAATAAGGTGTGGCTTCCGTGTTTGGTTCTGTTTTGTGCATTATTCTGAAAGTTGATTTGGCTCTCTGTCCTCCTCACATCCTACCGGATTCTTACAGCCTTTCCGTGTCTGAGTCATTCCCACTCACAGAATCATGACTTTGAAGATGCTGTTCAGTCTATCATGTAGTTGGCATGCGTGTAGCACACCTGAAGTTTGGGGTTTTACACTTAGCAATTGTAACTTATATCTTATGACCCATTTACAGTTTGTTTTATTTTTATACAGTTGTATAAGTAAATGCTTTCTAATCTGAGGAAGCTTGGGTGCAGATTGGATGGTAGGGCGCTATCTTGTGCTTTAATTTGGTTTTTTTTCCTGGGCTGCAAGTCTGACCAGGGCTTTGCACATGTGCAGTGCCCACCACTGACGTAGTCCGCCAGCCCCTTAGTGTTGATTTCTAATTCTGAGATAGACTTTGCTCCTTGATCTCAGCCTTCATCTTAGAAAATCTGTCTGCACGTCCCTCTTCCCTGCGGTCTGACTGTCTCACATTGCTCAGAGCCACAGCCCCTGCAGGAATGCCATGCCTTGGGACTTCTATTTCATCCTTCATAATTTCTAAGCCTAACTAATTTCGTTCAGCACTTATTTTAATTTTATTTTCCTTGTGTGAGTGTGTGTGACAGAGTGTGTGCGTGTGCGTGCACACACACACTTGTGAAGGTCAGAGGATGCTGTCAGGAGTTGGTTCTACTTTATCATGGGTACACGCACACACATACACGCACACACACACACACACACACACACTTGTGAAGGTCAGAGGACGCTGTCAGGAGTTGGTTCTACTTTAGCATGGGTACACGCACACGCATACGCACTTGCGCACACACACATGAACATGTGCACAAACACACACACACACACACATACACACACAAACACACTTGTGAAGGTCGGAGGACGCTGTCAGGAGTTGGTTCTACTTTAGCATGGGTTCCAGGAATCTGCAGTCGAGCTCTGGCCACCAGGCTTCCACAGCCCCCTCACTTCTTTGAGCGCAGAAACAATCTGTTGTAAAATTTTAAGTCATTCAGTTGTGTTTTTGCTACAACAACATGGTCTGTAGTTAATTATGTTGTTTTTCCTTAGAAACAGTGCACTCTTCCAGTGTCTTATTATTTTGGTCTGCGAACCGATTTTCCTCCAAGGAATTTATAAACTCGTTCAGGCTGTGGAATAAATGACACAGCCATTTATGTCCTACTTAGCTTTTAACTGTAGACTTGACCCAAACTAGAGTGGCCAGAGAAGCGGGTCTCAGCTGAAGGACTCCCCAGTCAGACTGGACGGTGGGCTCGTCTTTGGGGGATTATTTTGATCACTGATTGTTGTAGGAGGGCACAGCCAACCGTGGGTGCTCCCATTCCCCGGCAGGTGGTCCTGGGCTGTGAAAAAAGCTAAGCACCATGAGAATGAGTGTCCCAACAACAGTGTCCCCCACAGTGCCTGCTTCAAGTTCCCACACGAGTTTCTGCCCTTCCCGGGGCTGCTTTCTGTGAGACTGTATTACCACAGCAACAGAAGAAAGAGGAGGATACTTCAGTATAAAGGGGGAAGCTGCCACCCTCTCCTACTCTTCGCTCTGCTTGTGGCTCAGGAAGAGCGGCCATCATGGTTTACTTTTCCCTTAAGGCAGGGTTTATGCTCAGGTGACCTCAAATTACTGTGCACAGCTCGAGAGATTGTTTTTTTTTTTTTTTTTTTTTGTTCTTTTTTTCGGAGCTGGGGACCGAACCCAGGGCCTTGCGCTTCCTAGGTAAGCACTCTACCACTGAGCTAAATCCCCAGCCCCGATTGTTTTGTTTTGTTTTGTTTTGTTTTGTTTTGTTTTGTTTTGTCTCTATAGCCCTGGCTGTCCTGGAACTCACTCTGTAGACCAGGCTGGCCTCAGACTCAGAGATTTGCCTGCTGCTGCGTCCTGAGTGCTGATATCAAAGGTGTGCACGAGAGATGCCTCCACACCACAGCCTGGCTTGAACAATTGATTTTACTTTATTTATGTTTTGAACAATTGATTTTAAATTTAGCCTCTCTCCTCTGGCTATATTGCAGAGGCCTTCCAAGATCTATAATTCCTTTTCCCCTTAATTATTAATACAAGTTTACACAAGGCCATTTTATACAAGGGCATATTATATTTTGAGGATATTTCCCTTATTTTGTTTTCCAGACAGTTTTCATTCTACTTAGATGTCATCAGAACGTAAATGGTGGTGTGTGTCTAAGACTTAAGTTTCTGACCAATTCATTGGAACACGGTAGGAAAGGTTGATACATAGCAGTTGTGGCCCACAGCTTTAATCCCAGCACTTGGGAGGGGGAGGTAGGTGAATCTCTGAGTTTGAGGCTAGCCTGGTCTACAGAGGAGGTTGTAGGACAGCCAGGGCTACACAGAGAGACCCTGTCTTAGAAAAAAAAATCAATCTGTCTCTGTCTCTGTCTCTGTCTCTGTCTCTCATGTGTGTGTGTGTGTGTGTGTGTGTGTGTGTATGTGTGTGTGTGTGTGTGTGTGTGTGTTGCTGGGCCTTGGCCTCTGGCCCTGGAGCATTTTAGGCAAGCACTGTATCATTGAGCACATCTCCAGCCTTTGAAACACATTTTCTGTGACATTAGCTTTAAACTCTGACCACAGTGGTGCCCTGACTGTCAGTTCTATCCCTACTCTTTTTTCTTTTTTTAAAGATTTATTTATTTATATGTTAGTACACTGTGGTTTCAGATACTTCAGAAGAGAGCATCCCATTATGGATGGTTGTGAGCCACCATGTGGTTGCTGGGAATTGAACTCAGGACCTCTGGAAGAGCAGTCAGTGCTCTTAACCGCTGTGCCATCTCTCCAGCCCCCTATCCCTACTCTTGGATGGTGAATAGTGTTGGAGCCACAGACAGAGTTGTCCGGCTTGGATTCATTGTGTCTGTGCTGGTGCCACCGCAGTCTCGTTAGAGCGGTTGGTGTCCTCCGCCTGGACTGAAGTGGAGTGGGCTCATGTCACCTGAAGACGAGCTTGATAAAAGCATGGTTGCGTCTGTGTGAAGAATGGTTCCATAGATGGAGCTCCATAGCTGGTAGCTAGATACTGACTGGAGAGTTGAACAGTAATTAACCTTATTTTTAACGTGAGAACTGGAAAATGCTGAGGATGGAGGCAGAGAGCTGTAATTATTTTACTGTCTCAAGACAGTTAGCTAGGGAACCAGGAAGTACCACGTGGAGAGCTGGCTGTATGATCTACAGAGTAATCACACCGAAGACAGAACGGAGCTGTTTGAGCTGCTCCCATTGTTAGTCTTATCCTAGTTCATCCAGAAAAGAGAATCGGCCTGACTGGATTTCTCAGAGGTGGTGTCTCTGTAGGTGGATGGCATTTCAGAGGGCTCCGTCGATAGTGGGTCTTTAGATGATATGGTTGTCCTCCTGATAGTGGATAAAAAACCATCACGGGGCTAGAGAGATGTCTCCGCAACTAAGAGCAGTGGCTGCTCGAGCAGAAGACTCAGATGCAATTCCCAGTACCCACACGGCTCACAGCCATCCATAACTCCATCCAGAAGAATCCAATGCCCTCTTCTGACCTCTGTGGGCACTGCATGCACATATGATGTACACACATATTTGGGGGCAAAATATTTGTTCAGGTAAAGTAACTAAATGTAAAAAATAAAAAATGATTTTCCTAAAACCCTTCAGAACAGAAAAGGACTCAGACGTGCTTAAGCTCTGAAACAGGCCCTTTTGATTTTTAATCTGGTCAGCCATTAGCGTTTAACCTTGGTGCCTTCTTTTGATGTGAATATATGTCTCCGTGAATAATTTATTACTGATAATGAGACATCCTATGTTAACAAAAAAAGATACTAGCCAGAAACACACCCCTCTCCTTTCTCTGAAGTTTCAGAATTCTGTGCTGGAGTCCAGCAAGGCATGAAAGGGTCCCCAGGAAAGGCAATGATGGGGCGAGGAGTCAGCAGTGAGGACAAAGTTTATTTATCTTTGTCAATTCTTCTGTCTATAACTGTTTGCTAATAAAGGCCAAATGCCATTGGCT
Organism: Rattus norvegicus; assembly: GCF_021556685.1. NCBI lineage: Eukaryota > Metazoa > Chordata > Mammalia > Rodentia > Muridae > Rattus > Rattus norvegicus. The sequence continues at coordinate 26,093,069 of NC_141551.1, read as the reverse complement.
TCTGTAAGAGACTCTTTCTGTTAGCATCAGGGGATTAGAAAGAAAGAAAAGCAGAATTGTTAGGGCTCCCTTCTCTCAGGCTCAAGGACCAGACAAGAGCCTTGCACTCATTATCTCGTTGTGAACCAGGAAGGAAAGAGGGAAAAGAAATTATTTTACATAGGCAGTACACACACACACAGGCACACACACACACACACACACACACACACACACAGGCACGCACACACACACACACTCACACTCTGGTTGGACCTAGCTCATCAACTCCACAAGTGTTCTTGCATACTTACATGCATACACACATACCTACACACATATGTACATGCAAACAGACGTATACATATATACAGTTGGTGGTTGGTACAGAGCCCCAGGTGCCACACTTTACTTCTTTTTCTGGCCTTCTTATAGTTTCTGAGACAAAAGTTCTTTAGAAAATTACCTTATAGATAAAATGTTACACAAGGGGGAGTCACAGAAGAACAACGTTTGCATTAAGGTCAAAGCAACAGTCTCAGGTGGCCTCACTTGATCATGGTGCACACCTGTGGCTTCATCCTGGATCTGACCTAGAATGAATGTTTTGCCCTAATCACAAACTTGTCCCAAGCCTGTTTCTCTTTTTAGTGTAACTGTGAAAGCTCATTCATTCGTTATATGCAGCCTTCACGTACTATTTTGAGGCAAGCACACTTTATTCTTTTTTTTTATTGGATATTTTATTTACATTTCAAATGTCATTCCCTTCCCCGTTTCCCAGACATAAGCCCCCTATCCTACCCCCCTTCTTCTATATGGGTGTTCCCCTCCCCAACTCCCCCATCTCACTCCTCCCCACATTCCCCTACACTGGGGGAGAGGGACCAGCCTCTTTTTTTTTTATATATAAGTACACTGCAGCTGTCCTCAGACACACCAGAAGAGGGCATCAGATCCCATTACAGATGGTTGTGAGCCACCATGTGGTTGTTTCAGGAAGAGCAGTCAGTGCTCTTAACCACTGAGCCATCTTTTCAGCCCCCCACTTTATTCTTTTTTCTTCAGTTTAAATCTTTTATTTCATTAACTTAAAGGTGAACAAAATGTGTATTCCAAACCTTATTAAACATATATATCTGAAATATGTTTACACGGAGGACAAACAGAGTATTTCAAGTAACTTATGGGACAGTCATTATCTGTTAAAAATATTCTTTCTTCCATACACACAATTTTTCTTTTTACATCTAAAAGCTGGATGTAAACTTGTAATGTAAACTGACTTCATTGTTAACTGTTGAAGATGGGAGACACACGCTCGCAGCTCAGTTAAACAACACAACAAAAAGCTGTTCCCTCACACGCAAAGATGCCATGTCTCTCCCAGCAGAACTGCACACTGTATGTTCACACCACATCATTTCTTCTTCTTTCCTTTCCCTTTCTTACTCCCCTCTCCCTGCTGAAGACTTGGGTCAGCACCTCCTGACTTCTGAGTCCTTGTTTTTTAGCTTGGGTATCATTTCTGCTATGTACAGCATCACCGACTTACGTGATGGGAACTGTACAAGACAGAGGCTGCCATCTTCCTGTTTGAGCTGTACCCGGACTCTGCGTCTATACTGAACATCACGATTCCATTCTCTGGAGTACATTTTGTTTTTCTCCAGAAACGCATTCAGTCCAACTGCTGAACACACATCCTGAATCTTAGTAGCCGTGGGGTTTTCTACAGCCTTACTCATGGGGATCCGCCTCCCCTCAGCTATGGTCTTCTTATTATTTAAATATTATTTATTAGATACAAATAAACCTGTCCTGGTTGGCTGGGGACCTTGCGGCAGCGCATGCCATCTCCACCAGAGCCCCTATAGCCTCGCCAGCCCAGCAGGCCGAACACCAGCGGGAAGTTGACTCGGACCTCGGAGCCCCCCACTTTATTCTTGATTCTAACTTTATTGTATCTTTCTGGCAAAACAACTAAAGCCATCTCTTCAAACTTTCTTCCTAAAATTATTATTATTAGGGATTCTATAAATCATTAATTCATCTAAACAGCATTAATTCATGAAGGTTCATCTTTATGTTGTTCTGTAGGAAATCTGACCAGCGGAGGGAGAGAAGTGATTCCTGAAAGTTAGCCTTTGACCTTCAAGTGTGTACCTGCACTCACACGCATGCCCCATATTTCAAATCATATATAGCACGTGCGCGCGCGCGCGTGCGCACACACACACACACACACACACACACACACACACACACACACACACACGTATGATGGGCTTCCTCTCTCCCTGTGTCCCATTGGTACTTGTCTTATTTATCGATCTATTTATTTTAGACATGGTCTCACGTATCCCAGGTTGGTTTCTCTTCCCTGTGTAGCTGAGGGTGATCCTGAATGTCCTGCTTTCCCTCCACACAGCGATGGAGTTATGGGCTGGTACTGCCATGCCTAGCTTCTGTGGGGCTTAGCCCAGGATTTTGACTGTGTTAGGCCAGCACTGTGAGAACGGAGCTGTGGCCCCAGCCCCTCGTCTCCTCTTCTCTCCTTCTTTTGAAGCACAGTCTCCTCGTGTGGCTCAGGCTGCTTCGTTCCTAGTTGTGAAGCCTCCCGTTGACAACGCTGGTAACGCAGGTGGAGATGCCAGAGCACTGCTGTCCCCGGGTGGGGGAGGGCACGAATGGAATCCCAGCGTGCCCATGGCTCCCTCTCACCAGCATTCTGTGCCCTGCAGTGCGGCTTCCTGTTGTGGTGCATGGCTCCCAGCCCGTCCAACGGGGCTGAACTGCTGTACCGGCGTGTCATCCGTCCCATCTTCCTGAAGCACGAGTCCCAGGTAGACAGTGTGGTGAAGGACGTGAAGGACAAAGCCAAAGAGACTGCAGACGCCATCAGCAAAGAAGGTGAGGCTCAGGGACAGCTTGTGCACTGTGGAGGATGCCATGTCCTAGGCTCAAACAACAGGCGTAGTGGACACCTGTCCTCCCCCGGTTCCTCTGCTCCCTCCTCAGTGACATTCAGTGTGGCCTTCAGTCATCATTTTAGAAAAGTGACTTCCACCACAGGCCAAGAATTCAGAGTGCCAGCTGGGTAGATGGCTGTGTATCCAGTTCAGGTTGGCCTGCAGTTAGCAATCAAGAAAACGCCCCAAAGACACGCCCGAGGCCAGTCTGATGGAGGCAGCTAGACAGCGGAGGCTCCTCTGTCTGGGGAGTCAGGCTGAAAATTAAGATCAGCTGTCGTGAAAACTTCCTGACTCAGACTTGAAAAATCAACAGAGAGGAGACCTCAGGGTAGATTGTTCAGGAACTGCTTGTGGGGAAAAAAAGCTTGGAGGTAGAAGCCATGAAAGAAACAGAGGATGGTGGGAGCAGGGTCGGCCACTGAGCGGTGCAGACTGTGTTGCTGGAGTGGTTTGAGCAGAGCAGGGTGACTGGCCGCTGCGTGAGGAGCGGACTAAGGGGATTTAGCTCAGCGGGAGAGCACTTACCTAGCAAGCGCAGAGCCCTGGGTGGGTTTGGTCCTCAGCTCAGGGGTTGGGGGATGTGAAGAAGGAAGGAAGTATACAGTCTAGCTAGGATGTTGCCATCTGGTTAGAGATGGTGGCCTCGTGATTTGTAGCAGTGACAGTAAAGTAGCGATAGTAAGTATGAGAGTCTCGATGGCTTGTTAAGGTGGGGACGGTAGGATTTGCTTATGAATTAGGCTGGGAGTTTGAGAGAGAAAGAAGCCAAGGCCAGCAGTGATAGCCTGAACAGGTCAAAGGGTAGGCTCGACATTGAAGTGGGAAGACTGGGTAGCAGAAAGACAGCATCCGGTCCTGGACAGATGTCCGACGTGTCTGTTAGGTAGAGACCTGCGTGGAGCAGTCAGAGAGCCACTCGATAGGATGTTGAGAGCCCCAGGCTTACACCGAGGGTGTGAGAGATGAACGCCAGCCTGGAGAAGCTGATCAGGGTAGCAAGAAGGCCAGAGAGTAGTGTCCAGTGAAGTGTCCTTCATGCCACGTGCTGTGAGGTTAGATAGAGGATGACTCCAGGACACGGCTGTCAGACTCAGCAGTGAGGAAGGATTAGTGACTCGAAGAAAGCAACTTTATGGGCACTGGGAACAAACACCTGATCGGAGAGATTTGAGGGACAGGAGCAGTGTCATGGGAGGACAGGGTGATATCTGTGGGGAGGACACAGGGACCTTTCGTAAGGTAGGAGAAACAGCAGGTTTGAACGTGAATAGGAACGGTCATAGAGGTCACAGGGTAAGGGCAGGGGAGCTGCTAACAACCAGGTCTTCAAGCAGAGATGGCATAGTGTAGCACAGGGTGAGTGGCCAGGGCGGGACCTTCTGTGAGGAGGGGAGTGGGGTCGGTGTTGGAGACGCTGGTGGCCAGTGTGCAGCTGGGAGTTTGACTGCTCAGTAAGAGGGGACGGGGACGGGAGGGTGACGAACAGGAGGCGGCATGGGTGCTGTTCAGGGAGGGTCTGGTATATGGGGTATACGTGAGTATCCAGGTATCACGGGTCATCAGGTCTCTGTCTCAACTGCTCAGGTCTAGCTTTGGATCTAGAAAGCAGACCCCAGTAGGATTTAGAAATTAAGGCTGGAGAGATGGGTCAGTGGTTCTCTGATGGTTCAGGGTCAGTGGGGATCTCTCACACAGCTAGCTGAGAAAGACTGTCTCCCTCCTTGATGTCAACATTTCCTGGTGATTTGGAGGAGCAGCTGTAGGACGCCTGTGGACAAAGGGGTTCCTTGGCTCTCACTGGGAGACTCTGGGCTCCATCAGAACCAGCTGCCATCTGTGGTGGCTCACTCTGCCCCACCCTCTCTCCCCCAACACTTCCTGTCTTGGGGGATAGTGGCTCAGTGAGCAAGTCTAGGTGTGTGCAGTATGATGTGGGTTCTGTCCTAACTCTGGTTACCATGACAGTCGCTGCTTTGATGATTGAAGGAGACAGGACAGATGGTCCAGGTGAGGATGTCACACAAGCCTCAAGGCTGGGTGACCTTCAAGAATTCTGCTTGCATCTAAGGAGGTGCCTTGTCCATTTCCTAGAAGCCCCTCTTAGCCTTGACCACAAACCTTGGTGTGTTCTCATCCATACACCAGTCACCCGCCTCAGTCACCCACATTATCAGGTGGTCAGGGAGGGAGGATGGAGCTCCCATTACAAAAGCTCTTGATACAGTTTTCTTTTCCCTCAACAGTCAAGAAGGCTACGGTGAACTTGCTGGGCGACGAGAAGAAGAGCACCTGAGTCCTGGCTGGGCGGCCCCTCCCCCACTCACCCCCTTAGAGCTCCGTGTTATGCTAGGGACAGTGGCACAGGTGTTGGATAATGTTGCCTTGGAAACTTTCTGATGTATTAAAAATGGAATGTGTTGTAAGGTGTTTCGCTTTTATTGTCATATATGTAGGGAACGTTTTCATTTAAATCTAACAGAGTGGGCAGTACCTAAAATTTTTAAATATGAGTCTGAAGACACGTCACTATATTCCAGGAAATTCAAACCGAGATTGGAAATCTCTGTCCGTAGGCCCTGTGCTCTGCGGGGCTCACCTGCATGCGTCTTCCTGTGCTTACAGTTTGGAAACCTTTGTGTTGTGCTTCACTCGGTGTATGATTTTATATAGTTCTGTGTTTTAATGTATCTGTGTATATACATATATATGGAAAATGTTATAGTTTGGCTAGAACATGCGTAGTGCTTGTGAGAAGAGGCCAAGGAAGGTTGCAGACACCACCTGTGACCTGTGAAGCAAGATCCCCCCCCCCCAAGGCTGGAATGCTGTCGTGATGAGTGCGCTTCCAAATACCATTTCAGAAAGTGATACAGATGGGATTGGGGATTTAGCTCAGTGGTAGAGCGCTTGCCTAGGAAGCGCAAGGCCCTGGGTTCGGTCCCCAGCTCTGAAAAAAAGAGCCAAAAAAAAAAAAAAGTGATACAGATGAGTAAGACATCCCATCCCCCAAGACAGCCCATCCCCCAAGACAGCCCATCCCCCAAGACTTCCCACCCCCCCAAGACAGCCCATCCCCCAAGACAGCCCACCTCCCAAGACTTCCCGCCTCCCATTGCATACCTCAGTTTTTAAAAACATGATCCCATGTAGCCCAGGAGAACTCTGAAGTCCTGATCCTCCTGCTGCCTCCACCTCCCAGCTTCTGCTCACTGCAGGCTGGTGCCCCATGGTGGCTTACGTGTGCCGTCTTGTTCGTGTAACAGCACATTGTATACTGATAGCATCCAGCTCTAAGAGCAGTTCTGGACAAGTGAGGGGCAGCGGCGGCTGGGATGAACTTTTCACTCTTTGTTTTTATGGCCAACCTCAAGAGGTCTCCCTACTTTATAATTTGTAATTATTAGCATTCCCTTACAGATGCTTCAGTCTATGTTTCGTTTAAGTGACCGCCTGTCAAAGTGGCTTGCTGGGTCAGAGGTTTGGATCTAAGAGTCTGTGCTTTGCACCTCAGGCCAGCTTTTCAGCCTTTGAGTTGGTCTGAAGGAGCTGTCTGCCAAAGCCAACAGCAGGAGTTACCTTCAGGACAATGGGCAATGATTCTCCTACAGATGACTCAGATCACAATAATATACAATACTAACAATACAAAATAAGAGGGTCACAGGGTTCGTTTTCCTGGGAATACTAGTAATCATTAGGCATCTTCTGACTTAAGGTGGGGGGATCTTTTTAGAAAATAAAAACAGTTGTTTATAGAAAACCAATTGTTAGGTCTTAAAAATATTTAGGTCCTTATAAGTAAAAGCACGTTTTTCTTGTTGGCAGAGTGAAAATTAACATCGACGATGTAATCTATAAGAACAGTGTTAATATACAACATACTCTATGTGAGGGGATGGGCAGGCAGGGACTCACAGTTACTTAGAGGTTCTTGGTGGAAACACTGCTGCAGTGAAGTAAACCCCAAAAGCAATTTTGCCCTATCAACCCCACAGCTTTCACCAGAGCAGGCGCCGGGAAGTCATTACTTCTAGCAGCTGTTAGTAGGAGAAATCATTGACTTCTGCCTGCCCGTCCTTCCCAAATAAAACAGTGTCATGACTACGAGTGTTGACAGTGAGCTGGCTGGAAACAAAGTGTTTATTTGTATCTGAGTGGTATTTCAAAGACATATAAAGTTCCAGAATTCTTGCTACACTTTAAAGCTTGCTGTTGTAGGGCAATTCTTTCCTGTCAGTCATTTGGACTGCATTGCTGCTGTTGTGGGGAAGAATCCTCCATCCACACCTCAGAAAACAGTCACGGCCTAAATAAAATATCGCCTGGCCTCAGATGTGAATAGGAGTGCCCGGGCCTTCCTTACGTGTTCCCAGACTCCCCTGGCTGCCATACCTGGAGAGAACACTGAACTCTGTGTGGACTGTTCCTTCCTGTGCGTGTATCTCTGACAAAAGTTACTGACTGGACAAAGTGAGAATGAGAATTACAACATATACTCAAATAAAGATTATGTTTATGTGGTCTGTCAAGATATCTTTAAAATGTTTTATTAACATTTAGTATGCATGTGTGTTCTCGTTCGTGTGCGTGTGTTCCTGTGCGTGTGTGTGTGTGTGTGTGTGTGTGTGTGTGTGTGTGTGTGTATGAGTGTGTGTGAGTGATATGTGGGCATACACATCATAGTGGAGGTCAGAGGACAGTTCGGTTCTCTCAGACTTGGTGGCCAGTGTCTTGTCTTACAGAGCCTTCTCTGGCCTCAGGATGTTTTGCAATGTTGTGCTGTGTTTCAGAGTGGCTGACCTCTCAAAACTGAAACCACAGATAGGAATGACTGTAAGTAACTGGCCATATTCAGTGTTTGTTTATTATATTTACTTTAAATTTTGCTAAGATCTATAGCTTATAGTTTAACAAAAAAGTCCACACTAAATCTGGCTTGCATCGACATCGGTGGTCTCTGTCCCTAGCCTGGTACAGAGACTGAAACTGTGTGTTTCTCTTCACCAACGCCTCTCCCACCAACGCTGACTCTGCTTCTCCAGAGCTCTGAGACTGCGCTCTCCAGCCCGAGCTCTGCTGCAGTTACACCCCCCCACCCCCACCCCCCGTTAATGTTCTTTCCCTGCAGCCCGCCGGAGTCACCGAGACAGTCTTAGTTTAACATAACAGATGACACAACCGCTGGGCGCAGAATCTATCATCCTAAACTCATCCACTGCTCTATGTTGGAAATCTGGCGGCGGAAGGCACCAGCCAGCTACCAGGTCTACGTCCTGCCTCTGCCTTGCTAGAAAAAGAGCAGCTGCCTCCTTTTCTCCCAAGGATTGGCTTCTAGGCACCTTTATTAGCCAATCAATTAATTAGGGGAAAATTCCCCTACAAAGATCTGGGTTAGAAAAAGAAAATTCCACAAAATAAGATGAAATCTGGTAGTTTAGTGAGAATTGAATATTATTAATCCCATTCCACACTGGGTCTGTACTTTCCCCCTCGTGGTTGGTTTGTTAAAGGAAGGCGCCCTAAGGAAAGCAAACCCATTGATCCCATCTACCAGTGCTTAGCCTGGATTGGGAGGAACACAACTCTGCTTTCTGCCCACACAGAGCATTGCTCACAGACGTGCAGTGCAGTAACTGTGGTTAGTGTCTACTGTGCAGTCCAGGCCGGCCTTGAAATCACCAGCCTCCCCACCCTCCTCCCCAGCCTTCCCAGGGCTAGGATCACAGGCATATGACACCCTCAACACCTCCTCCAAATAATTCTGTACTTTTATTCTAATACGAAGACTGAAAAGAAGGGGGGAAAAAAAACCAAAACCAATAAATAAATAAATAAATAAATAAATAAATAAATAAATAAATAAATAAATAAACAAAAACAAGGGGCTGGGGATTTAGCTCAGTGGTAGAGCGCTTACCTAGGAAGCACAAGGCCCTGGGTTCGGTCCCCAGCTCCGAAAAAAAGAACCAAAAAAAAAAAAAAAAAAAAAACAAACCCCCACAGCCTGTGACTGGTCTTTGAAATAGCACTTCTGTGGCATGGTAGGAGCTTAGCAGTGTGTGTGAGCCCACATTTCACTACCAGCACAGAAGCCAAACAGGCGCATACTGGAGCACGCTCTCTGGTCAGTGTTTTCTTACCCTGTTTTTATTGTGTGTCTGTAAACACAGTGTTTAGTGGGACAAACACAGCTCAGGTCCTAACTAACAGTATAGTTCTGTACAGTAGGACAAGTGAATGCATTTGAAAATGACCTTTGGGACTGTCTGGTTTCTAACTGTAATATTAACCCTTAATCACTTACAATGCAAAAGACCAGAAAGCAAAATGGTTGACAGAGGCTTGCAGCCCTCACCTCCGCAGAGTCAGAAGTGTCGGGTATGTTTCTGCATCATGAAGTGGGCGTCCACTGGAGAACACTGGACTCCAGAGAGTCACAGAAACCTTGTTAGATTTAGTGTTCTGGAGCCACATAGGAAATGCCCCAACACCCACTGCCTAGCTCTGGAGACAGGACCTTCCCAACACGGGTGCTGCCCTTGGGGTTGCAGGACACTTGGGTACCAGCTGTGCAGTAGCTTGACTTTGGAGACGGATTTACTGTCATCTTCCAGCAATGCAGGGGGCCAGAACCAGGAGCCACCTTGAAAGGCAGAGTTTAGAACTTTGTTTGAATTTAGGTGGGTGTAGGAATCAGAGTCCCTCGCACACCCCATCACTGGGACCCCACAAGCATTAATTACACCGCACTGACATGGGGAGTGTCTATTTGCTTTCTGAATCCAACTCGGTCATCAGAGTAGCCGACCCGAGCCTACTGGACGTTCGGCAGTGCAAGGAACAGGTATTGGCAGATGTGGAAGGTGGTGACTGCAGGAACCGGATCAGGGGACTTGCTCTGAAATCTCGACGCAGCCAGGGCAGGTGTGGTCCTGCTGCCCCTCTGATTGCACTGAGCTTGGGCACCGTTAATGCAAGGCTGAGAGCAAGCACCATGCTTCCCACTGCCCTACTACAGGAATTCCTTGCCCTAGGGCGTGTACTAGCCTAGCTAGGGGCTTTGGTGATGAAGTTGGCCCAGGGAAGCCCAACTCCCAGGTAATAAACTACTCCAGAGGCAGACGAGAAACACGAGTTCTGCTGCTCAGCTCCATGGTTCCCCCCTTAGCCTTGCCCCTGCGCCTTGTGTAGTGTGGGACTGCATGTGAGAGTGCAGGGTGCCGAGGCTCCTGTGGCCACCTCTCCTCATGGACCATTCTGCCCCACACTACTGACTCCCGGGGGGCACGTGCTTGGCTACTAGGGCCAAGGGCATTTGCTAGTTGCACAGATGGCTTTGAGCTCATGGTGATCCTCCTGCCGCAGCCTCCCTAGTGCTGGGATTACAGATGAGAGAGCCACTACCCTTGTCTTTGAAGTATGCTTTTAAAATTCCGTTACTTATTTGCTTATCTGTATGCACACGCGGCCTGAATAGGTACTGGTGCGTGTGTGTGGAGGTCGGGGGATACAGAAATGGGTCGGTTTTCTCTCTCCTCCCAATCGGTGGGTTCCAGGAACCAAACTCGAGTTGCCAGGCCTGCAGAGCAAGTGCTTTGTCCATTGAGTCCTCTCTTTGTCCTTGAGAGAACATTTTGACAACTGATAATTTGTAGTTGAACCCATGACATTTTAAAACAAAGCAAATAAAAGTACAGAATATTGAATTTGAAAGAAAACAGCAGGTTTCCATGTTATATAACAAAATACATAATTATAAGAAACCAATAAATCAAAACAGCAACAACACACTTTGCAGTGTCTCCAGCTTTAATACACGCAAGAATTGCCTAGAGATTCTCTTAAATCTATTTGAATTCTAGGCTGGGCCAGCACTGCTGAGTTTTTCACATATCCCAAGGGAGGCACTAATGGATCTTCAATATCTCTGTCTCTCCCTCCCTCCTCCCTTCTTCCCGCTCTCCCTCCTCTCCCTTTTCCTTCCTCCTGCCTTCCCACCTCTCTCTCTCTCTCTCTCTCTCTCTCTCTCTCTCTCTCTCTCTCTCTCTCTCTCTCTCTCTGTCCTTGGTATCTGACCAGGAGCCTTGTAACACCACGTTCCCAAGCCTACTCTACACTTAGAAGCACCTCCAGACTGAGGTAGGGATGGACTGAACGATACCAACTCTAAGTAGTGGTTCAATTAGAAAATGTATTTGTAGGTCAGGAAGATGGCAGGCATACAAGCTCGTGGCAGGGGAAAGAGAGAAAGCAAAATGGAGCTCTCCTTTTCTGCAGATGAAAGTTCATGCCAGACTTGGAGAGGATGCTGGGCAGGGCTACTAAAGGCTCACCACCCACCATTCCAAGCAAGGGCAGCTGATCTCAGGATGAGCAGCTAAGAAGGGAAGCTGAGGTCCAATGGAGCACAAGAAGCTCCCATGGCTGTGTTACTTGTCTTCTCAGGGACCATGTTGAGCACAAACGCCTGGGTGGGAGGCACTCCCTTAACCCACTCACAGTCATTTTCCATGAACCTCTCATCCTGGGGTGTAGCCACAGGGCTGCCAGGCATCTCCCCTCCAGCACTAGGCTCAGTGGGGCCAGGGCTGGCTCTCATTGCTCTGGCTAAGGCCCAGGGCAAGCGTGGCTGCTTACATATGGCTTCGCCTCTGCTCACAGCACTGCATTTGGTGTCTGTCCAGTTTTCCTGAGAACTTTCTCATACATCTTGTCAAGCCTGGTGACTAAGTTTGGTCCCTGGGCACCCATATGGTGGAAGCAGACACCCAACTCTTTCAACTTGTCCTCTGACTTCTACGGCACACGTACACACACACACACACACACACACACACACACACACACACACACGTACACACACACACACACTCACACACACACACATACTCACACACACTCACACACATACACACACAACACACTCTCACACAAACACACTCACACACACATACTCACACACTCACACACACTCACACATACATACACACTCACACCCATTCACACCCACACTCACACCCACATACACACTCACACACACACACTCTCTCTCTCACACACACACACACACACACACACACACACACACACACACACAGAGTAGCAATTAAAAACAGTCTTTCTTCTGGGGATGTAGCTGTTGGTAGAACACTGGACTCAGTCCCCAGCACCAAGCGGTGGCACTCAGGCCTGTAACCCCAGCCCTCCAGAAGTGGAAGAGGGGGGTCAGCTCAAGAGTATACCTGGCCAATGTGGGCTACACAAGGCCTTGTCCTCAAACAATAAGTCCTTCCCGAATCTACAGTTCAAGGTGAACTATTTCTGGTTATCACAATGTCCTTCACGTGCACTGTCATTTTCTTTGTATGTAAGGTCAGACCCAGGGCTGTCTTCTGTCCCTTGCTCCCTCTCCACTGCCCAAGTCTGAGTTTGGGGCTCCTGGGAAGTGAGGCAGCACAGATCTAATTATCTTTCTCCCTATGCACTCAGTGGTAAGGAACCGGAAGTCAGTGCTCTGCCCCATGGTTTCCCTCTCCCTTTTCTGGCCACTTCAGAGGCTCATAGAGTCAATAGCATCGACCTCATGCAGCTCCCCCTGTACACAGGCAATTTTTTTTTCTAGAAAGACCTCAGCAGCGTGTCTTATTGTCCACAGCAAAGGTCACACCAACAGACACCATAACGAGCTTAAAAGCCTGTCATACTACTTTCAAGGACTGTAATTATATACTTTTTAAAATGTGTGTGGGGCTGGAGAGATGGCTCAGTGGTTAAGAGCACTGACTGCTCTTCCCAAGGTCCTGAGTTCAAATTCCAGCAACCACATGGTGGCTCACAACCATTTGCAATGATATCTGATGCCCTCTTCTGGTGTGTCTGAAGAAAGTGACAGTGTACACACATACATAGAATAAATAAATCTTAAAAAAGAGTATTTAAAAATGTGTGTGAATGCCTGCGTGTGTGTCTATGCCCCACACGTGTGCTTCATGCCCACAGAAGCCAGCAGAAGGTATTGGATTACCATGGGACAGGAGTTAGGATGTTGCGAGCTGCCATGTGGTTGCTGAGATTGGAACTCTGGTCTTCTGCAAAGGTAGCAAGTGTTTTGAACTGCTGAGCCGTCTCTCTAGCTTCTGTGACGCATTCGATAGCCCATCGGCCATTTGGAGACATCTCTGTGCTCCCTGGTGGAGCCCATTCTACTTTATACAACACAGAGGAAGGTGACTTCCCTGGGAGTCTTCCTGGGGACACTTCACCTTCAGGAGGTTTGCTTAGGCACCCCCACCCCCCGTGGCAGGGCAATGGCATTGTTAATGCTGAGAAGGTGACAGTACTGGGAGCCCTGTGGGTTCTCCACCTTCAGACAACTTCAGTTGCATGACCTTTCACAAACGGTAGAGACGATAACCCCCAGACTCATCCTTAGTTCTAGAGCGCTCCACATTCGGGCAGCACGTGTTCTGTTAACGTTTCTTGGGGAGATAGGCAAACATCCATTCAGCCCAGATAGAATCCTACAGTCCAAAGAAATGAATCCACTCGTCCTGTTTGCTGAACTAATGATTTTAGTCTCCTAGCCAGTGTTCTATTGAGAGGAGGCATCATGACCACTCTTGTAAGAGAAAGCATTTAACTGGGGCTGGCCTACAGTTTCAGAGGTTTAGTCCATTATGGATGGGAAGCCTGGTGTCACACAGGCAGATATGGTGCTGGAGAAGCAGCCGGGAGTTTGATATCAGGATCGACAGGTGTCGGAAACAGGCAGACATTTAAAAGCCCCCCTCCAGGGACACTTCTTCCAACCAGGCTACGCCTCGTGAACCTTACCAAGTAGTGCCACTTCCTGACGACTAAGCATTCAGATATACGTCTATGGGGGCCGCTCCTATCAGACCACAATTAGGGTTATTGGCAATTTATGATTGACTATTATACCACGGAAGAAAACCTTGTCTGCCCCACTCCACCCCACTATTCTGATCTTCAGGAGGTACGGGTTCCCATTGGCTATGTCTTCAGGAAGGGGAGGGCCACGTGATTAAGTTAATGGGCTTCTAGTGTTGGCCTGAGTTCTAGCAACGCCACAGTCATGCTGTGCCTTGGCAGGTGTAAGCCACCACTCCAGGAATTACTGTGGAATGAATTCACAAGAACATTTCCAAGTTAGTTTCTTCAGAGAAACTAGAACTTCTGGGTGCTAAAGCACAGGTCATTTTAATAACTCCGGTGGGAACAATGCTTTGTTTGAAGGAAGGTTTTCATGTAGTTCAGGTTGGCTGGAACTGGATGTGTAGCTGAGGCCAGCTTTGAATTTCTGATCCTCCTATCTCCACTGCCCAGATGCTAGACTGATTGTAGGTGTGTGACACCACATTGGCTTGGAAATGTTTTGTGCCACGTTCATGCGCGCGCGCGCGCGTGCGTGCGTGCGTGTGTGTGTGTGTGTGTGTGTGTGTATGTGAGAGAGAGAGAGAGAGCCGGAGACTGACATTAAGTCTCCTATCACTCTCCACATTATCTTATGAGGCAGGGTCTCTCACTGATCCTGGAGCTCATACAGTTACTGGCTGGCCAGCAATGCCCTAGGATCTGCCGTCTCCCACACCACTGCACCAGGCTTTCACATGGGTACTAGGAATCTAAAGTCAGGCTTCCTGCTTGTGAAGCAACACTTTGATATTGAATGTCTCTCCAGCTCAGAAACAGTGGTCGTGAGACTAACACATAAGCAAGTTTGAAGCTTAAGCCTGAGGTGCCAATGGTCACAGCAGATTAAGGACAGAGTTCCCACGGCCCCTCCTCACCTCTCTGCTTACCCACCTGTCCACGCTTTGCTGCGGTACCATCAACCTCTTCTGGCATTAACTGATTCCTTGGTGAAAGCTACAAAAGTCAGTTTAAATCTTTTATTTCATTAACTTAAAGGTTAACAAAATGTGTATTCCAAACTTTATTAAACATATATATCTGAAATATGTTTACACGGAGGACAAACAGATAGATATTTCAAGTAACTTATGGGACAGTCATTATCTGTTAAAAATATTCTTTCTTCCACACACACAATTTTTCTTTTTACATCTAAAAGCTGGATGCAAACTTGTGATGTAAACTGACTTCATTGTTAACTGTTGAAGATGGGAGACACACGTTCGCAGCTCAGTTAAACAACACAACAAAAAGCTGTTCCCTCACACGCAAAGATGCCATGTCTCTCCCAGCAGAACTGCACACTGTATGTTCACGCCACATCATTTCTTCTTCTTTCCTTTCCCTTTCTTACTCCCCTCTCCCTGCTGAAGACTTGGGTCAGCACCTCCTGACTTCTGAGTCCTTGTTTTTAGCTTGGGTATCATTTCTGCTACGTACAGCATCACCGACTTACCTAGAAATTAGAAGCTAGGTTTAGTGCAACAATCTTAGAAATAATACACAACACGTTATTGACTTGAAACCTCAGTCCTAGGCCCAGATCTCCACCCCTTACTCTTTTGAGAGAGGGGGGAGGACATATTAAACAACAGGCACCTCACCCCTACGCCCAGGTGACAGTGACACACACCCACGTCCAGCTCCATCTAACTACAAGAAGCCACCTTTTTTGCTTCAACATACCAACCTCCACATCTTTGATATCTGTTTACTGTCTTACCAGAAATAGGAGTATTCTTTTCACCAATAAATTTGAGCAGCTTTTCAAATCATAAGCTTTTTTGTGTACCTATTTTGGGTCCTTTAAGGCAGGAGGGAAATGTTGAGAGAAAACACAAAGTAGAAAACACTTTCATGTGTGCTGCTAGGCAAATGCCCAGCACAGAGCCACTTTCCAGCCCTGTCTATCAGTTTTGAGTCAGAATCTTAAGTTTCTGGCAATGACTGATGTATAAAAACCACTCATTTATATTTAGCTAAAAACAAACAATTACATTATCAATTAGCCTGACAGTCCAATTGTTTTAATAAAATTGAAGATATTAAAGGGGGGGGGAAAGAACAGCTCTAAATTAAAATATACACAAGAAAAAGTTAAAAATAAAAACTTAAAGATGTGACACTCTGCTTCTGAACTAAAACCATGTATTCATACACATAATATGTGTGTATATATGTGACAGGTATACACGTCAGAAAATAACTTTGTGGAGTCTGAACGAAGGTCATCAAGTGCCTTTGTCCTCTGAGCTGTCATAGTCCCCACCCCCCGCCCCCGCAGTTGTCTCTATTAGTCTCTGATCCCCACTCCCTACCTCCTTTACTACTCACCAGTAGGTAAGTATTGTCTGAAAAATGGGTATGTTAGCTTCTAGTTCATTTAAAAAACCATTTTTATCAATAATAAATCCATTGCCAATAGTAGTGTCACTATTCAAGTTGACGTGAGTGGGACCTCAGTAGGAATACTCCTGCTTCTGTCACTCGCATTGCTCTTTAGATTTATTTTGCTGTATTGGGGCTTGAACCTAGGCCCCTGTGCGGTAAGTAGAGTCTAGCACTGAGCCACATCTCCAGACTTCTTGGGTTTTCTAATTTGAGACAAGGCCTTACAAAGTTGCTCAGGTCAGTCTTGAATTCACTCTACAGGTCGCATAGGCCCTGAACTTGCGGCAATCCTTCTGCGTCAACATTCTGAGTGTTGGGGCTATGGCTGAGTGGTATTCATACCCTTTGTACAAGATAACCTTACCCCAGAACCCTATGTGTTCATTTTAAAACACTTACGTGATGGGAACTGTACAAGACAGAGGCTGCCATCTTCCTGTTTGAGCTGTACCCGAACTCTGCCTCTATACTGAACATCACGATTCCATTCTCTGGAGTACATTTTGTTTTTCTAACACAAATAAAACAAAACAAAAATAGGTCTTCAGAGTTATGGCATCAATGAGGTGAGAATAAGACACAGTGATGAGATCCCCGTCATACCTCCAGAAACGCATTCAGTCCAACTGCTGAACATACATCCTGAATCTCAGTAGCCGTGGGGTTTTCTACAGCCTGAATAGTTAAAAACAAGGACGGTCACCAGCGGGGTTTCAAGTAGTTATTACTACATTGTTGTGCAGATTATTTCTAATATTATGACTAAAACAGACTAAACCCTAGTGTTCTTTTTTACAATTTATTTTTACTAAGGTTTAAAAATCCCTAAGAACAACACAGTTGTGTGTTTCTCTCTCCTCCAACATTAGTACACTGTGTGAGAGAAGGGACTTCGTCAGTACATTCTCCCACAAAGCCTGACGTTCTGAACACAGTAGGTACTAATACAACTGACCGGTTAAACGCTTACACACAGCTGCTGCAGAATACTGACCGTTACCCACTAAAGCTGGACATGACTGCCTATGGCCCCGCAATTCGAGTGGACATTCAACAGTTGAATATATATACTCAAGCATGTTCATAGTAGCACTGCATCTTATTTTTACCATTTTGTTTGTGTGTTTATGTACCATATTTGTGCAGTGCACACAGAAGGCAAAAGAAGCCTTGGATCCTGTGGAACGGAGTTATAGATGGGTGTGTCACCTCGTGGGTGCTGGGAACGGGTCTTCTGCAGAGGCAGTGAGTATTCGTGTCTGCTAAGCCATTGCTGTAGCCACACAGCACTGCTTAGGGAGCGTGGGATGCACACAATGCAGCTCTGCAGAGCGCTGCTTGTAGCAGGGGCAGGGGACATTTACACACCCTCTACCCCAGGGTCATTTGGTCATGTTGGGAGACAGATTTGTTTCAGAATAACTAGATAAGAGGGGAGTTTATCTAGCAGGTAAAGGCCAGAGATGTCATCATGCATCTTAGAACGCACAGAACTGTCACAACGAACAACTCTCTGATTTGGAACTGTTGATGGGGGCTGGAGAGATGGCTCAGCAGCTTAGAGCTTAGCCTGCTCTTGTAGAGGACCCGAGTTCAGTCCCAACACCCACTCAGGCAGCCCAGCTCCACGGGATCTGACACCTCTTCTGGCCTCCACAGTGCCTGCATTCGCACCTGCACATTCCCACACACTTGACACCTACAGATACACAAGAATAAAAATAGAGTAAACCTTTAAAAGAAGCAAACGCTGTCAACGGTGCTCCTGCTAAGAAACTCTTGCTTGGAGCACTTAAACTACACGGCAGGGGCTGGGGTGTCGCTTAGTGACAGGGAACTTGCTTGGCCTACTTGAGGCTTTGCATTCATTCCTGAGCGTCAAAACATGCAAACATTTCTGGTAAGACTATCAACAAATCTCACATTTTAAGGATCTGTGAAAAAGACAGGAGAGTACACAATGACTAACCCCATACATATAGAGTGAAACACCAGCTCAAGGCAACCTATAGAGTTGGAAATCAGAACAATGTTCCCTTGTCTGAGAGAGCACAGGGAAGACACAGGAGGCAGAGGGGATCTGTCTGCTGCCAACTGGCAATGTTTCTTCAGTTTGGGTGCCGTATCCAGTTTCCTTGTATGAAAATTATTCAATTTACATACTTTTCTAAGTTTGTTAGCTATACATCAATGGATTTTTTTTAACAATAAATATGCCAAGAGCACCTGGGAGCTGTTATCAAAAGCTTTATATTGGCCATTATTCTGAACAGTGCTCTGGAGGACACAAAGTGGACTTTACTCTTCAAATAGCCAAATGAAAGATACTGATATAAAAATAGCTAATTCTTTGCTTTAGACCTCATTTAATCATAAAATCAAATGCCTCTTTAAAAGTAGAATACAACATAAAAATTCTGTGAGCTCATTTATTTAGCTCTGGGCGCTTTCTAAGCTTAAGTTACCAGACCAGACCCTAACTACGGTTTTCCTATCTAAAGATGAGATCATTCAGAATTGTAAATCTCTTAGGGTCTTCCACATTTTGGGTTAAAAGCTCTACCACGAGACTATCCCCCACCTCCTATACCTACTTTCCACAAGTAGTAACTTTAAAGTGATTTTATACTCCTTTCAAAAACAATAAAGACAAAACTCAACAAAACTACACTTGTGCACACCTTTATTCCTATACTTTTTTTTTTTTTGGTTCTTTTTTTCGGAGCTGGGGACCGAACCCAGGGCCTTGCACTTCCTAGGTAAGCGCTCTACCACTGAGCTAAATCCCCAGCCCCATTCCTATACTTTATAAAGAGTTTGCATCCTGTGTGTTGTGCTATCCGATGCTATCACTTTGCTTTCATTGAGAAGACTGTCATAATCTTGGTTTTGAGACATGAAAACTCGACCCAGACCTCTTCTTTACAAATAAACCATTAAGAATTCTCTCTTGGGAACACTCCTCCATTGTTGGTGGGATTGCAGACTGGTACAACCATTCTGGAAATCAGTCTGGAGGTTCCTCAGAAAATTGGACATTGAACTGCCTGAGGATCCAGCTATACCTCTCTTGGGCATATACCCAAAAGATGCCCCAACATATAAAAAAGACACGTGCTCCACTATGTTCATCGAAGCCTTATTTATAATAGCCAGAAGCTGGAAAGAATCTAGATGCCCTTCAACAGAGGAATGGATACAGAAAATGTGGTACATCCTCACAATGGAATATTACTCAGCTATCAAAAACAATGACTTTATGAAATTCGTAGGCAAATGGTTGGAACTGGGTGAGGTAACCTAATCACATAAAAACACACATGGTATGCACTCATTGATAAGTGGCTATTAGCCCAAATGCTTGAATTACCCTACATGCCTAGAACAAATGAAACTCAAGACGGATGATCAAAATGTGAATGCTTCACTCCTTCTTTAAAATGGGAACAAGAATACCCTTGGCAGGGAATAGAGAGGCAAAGATTAAAACAGAGACTGAAGGAACACCCATTCAGAGCCTGCCCCACATGTGGCCCATACATATACAGCCACCCAATTAGACAAGATGGATGAAGCAAAGAAGTGCAGACCGACAGGAGCCGGATGTAGATCGCTCCTGAGAGACACAGCCAGAATACAGCAAATACAGAGGCGAATGCCAGCAGCAAACCACTGAACTGAGAATAGGACCCCTGTTGAAGGAATCAGAGAAAGAACTGGAAGAGCTTGAAGGGGCTCGAGACCCCATATGAACAACAATGCCAAGCAACCAGAGCTTCCAGGGACTAAGCCAATACCTAAAGACTATACATGGACTGACCCTGGACTCTGACCTCATAGGTAGCAATGAATATCCTAGTAAGATCACCAGTGGAAGGGGAAGCCCTGGGTCCTGCTAAGACTGAACCCCCAGTGAACTAGATTGTTGGGGGGAGGGCGGCAATGGGGGGAGGATGGGGAGGGGAACGCCCATAAGGAAGGGGAGGGGGGAGGGGTTAGGGGGATGTTTGCCTGGAAACCGGGAAAGGGAATAACACTCGAAATGTAAATAAGAAATACTCAAGTTAATAAAAAAAAATTCTCTCTTGTTTTGCAAGTGTTCTCTTCAATCTCATTTAAAAAGAAAAAAAGAAAAAAAAAAAAAAAAAGGAAGCAGTCATGGCTATAAGAAGCCAACCTTCCCTAAGCCTTTAATCGTTTAGGTATCAGATACTCACCTTATTAATGGGGATCCGCCTCCCCTCAGCTATGGTCTTCTTATTATTTAAATAAGCGGGGTAGATACAAATAAACCTGCCACAAACACACACGGAAAAAAAAAGCACAACTAGGTAACTTAAAAGGGATAATTTCATCGACATAGCAGAGACATCTTATACCGTAATTTGTTTTATATATAAAAAATATATATAAATGTGTGTGGGGTGTGTGTGTGTGTGTGTGTGTGTGTGTGTGTGTGTGTGTGTGTGTGTGTGTATTTAATGACGGAAGCAAAACAATACAAGTGTTACTTTGACACAACAGCCTGTCAAGAGTGCCTGAGGCTGGAGCGCGCTCTTACACATAAAGGAACAACTCAGAGAACATCAGGCGAGCCTCTCTGATAGCAACACTAATATAGAACGCTCATCTCGCGGCGCTACTGTTCTCCACCATCGAGTCCGGTTGTCATCGCACCGCATCCCACCGCATCGCACCGCACCGCACCGCACCGCACCACCCACTACCGCTACAGCGGAACTTGGTGCGACGGGAGCTCGGAAGCTGCAGACTGCCCCGAGCCCAGTGACGCTGCGGCCAGCCTTCCCGAGGACCCACCTGTCCTGGTCGGCCGGGGACCGCGCGGCAGCGCATGCCATCTCCACCGGAGTCCCTATAGCCGCGCCAGCCTAGCAGGCCGAACACCAGCGGGAAGTTGACTCGGACCTCGGAGAGCGCCCGCCCTTCCGGCGGAAGTCCTACTTCCAAAGCGGCCCGCGGCCGAGTTTCCCATACAGGTTGGTTCCGTCTCGGAGTGACGTGGCTTGAAGGACGGTCTTCGCGCGAGAAGAGTACCCTGCCTTTCAGGTGCGGGAGTTACCTCAGCCTGCTGCACACCCGGCTGTGCGCACTCTTCTGGTGTGGCCGGGACGGTTCACCCAGAGGAGTCTCTGTAGTTCGGAGCAAGATGTCGGTTAAATCTGGCAGGAAAATGCCCTTCTATGCTCATCTATATATTCCTGCTTCCCTCAGCTTGCTTTCGACTTAGTAAGGTAACATTTCAGAGCGGTGCACTTAGTACTTTTTGGCACTGTGCTGTATAAATATAAATGTTCCACACTTAACATCTTAGATGTTATATCTAAAGATATGCATCTTTAAACTTCGAAAGCGCATACCCTAAAATTTCATATTTTTGCATACATTGGTCAGCTGTGGAGGTGAAAGGGAAACGCCACTTCTGTTTTTTTATGGTCACAGTTCAAGTGACATAAAAAGCAGAGAAACAGAAGAAATGGATAGTTTAACTTTTATGTGGTACAGGAGCCTTTGGTTTTAAAGAAGCTGGAGAAAAAAAAAGATAATTTTATTGGATTACATCAATAATAGTAAGTTGGGCGATTATTTGAGAAGGTTTGAAAGATGAATTATACTAACATTTCTAAGTGATTTTCTTGGTTTAAGTCTTAAGAACACTGGTACCTTCCCTTCTAGAATGTTGTCTTCTACGTGAAAAACCTCCCCCCCCCTCCCCCTTCCCTCCCTGTAAGTATCACTATGGGCTCAGGACCCCCAAGACCAAGTTCTTAGCACAAAGGAGATTTATTTGTCCCAGAATGACTGAGAGTAAGGGAAAAGAGGCAGTGATAGGAGCTAGAGGATGAGGGAGAGGGAGGAGGGGTGTTTGTCCCTGGGGGCCGGGAGGGGGCGGGGCAGGACGGGACAAAGGACTGCCCCTGGATAGAGAAGACAGTTCTTTGGTACACAGGAAAAAGATGATTTATGTAAGTACAAGAGGAAGCGCCCTGTTAGGATGAGTTTTTTTTTTTTTTAATTGGGCGTGTTAATTAGATGAGGCAAAAGGGGCTTTTGCTTGCCGGACTTCAATACTTTGATAGCTGGACCTTGGTAGTCAGCCCCAGGAAGTGGCCAAATAAGGGAATAGACCTTGGGGGCTAGGAATGTTAGCAAGGCAGAGGGAAAGGGGAGAAGGGAAAGGCCTGTCAGAGCCAGGTTCACCACACTCCAGAAGGCCAGAGTCTTCAACCCCTAGAATTCAAGAGCATTTGCTGCTTTTGTAGAGGATCCCCTTATAACTTCAAGTTTCAGGAAGCTCTATAACCACCGGGTCACACTTATTTTGCATATGCAAATGAAATACTCACAACAGTGACAAAACAGTGCAAACTAGGAGTAACCTTGGGATCTGTGTTTCAAGAATGTTAGCTTAAATGTGACAGGATTGCAGAATAGGTTTTGTTGTTGTTCTTGCTTTTCTGTTTTTTTTTTTTTTGTTTTGTTTTTTTTGTTTTTTTTTTTTTTTGAGATGTTACTATGTTGCCCATAGTTTAGGTTGGTCTTAGAGTTTTTGCTTTGAGTCTTCTGGAGTCAGCCTCCCAAGTAGCTTGGATTACATGGTGTAACAGGAAATTAAATTTAGAAAGTGGTTTTGATAAACGGTGTCCATTCACTTAGTAGACTTAAGAGGGGACTAAAAGGAAGGTAAACGCCTGGTATCTTAAGTTGTGCCATGGCTCAGCAAGCAGGTAAAGGCAGAAGGGAGACCAGGAGTAACTGGGACATCGTAGCTGTCAGATCTATAATACTGTCCAGACACTGCATCAGTGTACCAGAAAGCCCCCAGCCAGTGTCCTAAAAGTGTGTCATTCCAGGTTCCAGGGAGCCTAGAACAACTGGCAAGGAGGCTGACTTTACCTGCCCAGCACTCTTTCTTCCTTCGTTTATACCCAGTGTTCAGTTTAGAAGTCCAGATCTCTGCTGCTGAGTTCAATCTCTGAAACCTACAGAGTGGAAGGAAAAGAACTAATTTCCTCCAATTGCTCAGATCAGACATGTGCTGTGGCACACCTGTATCCAAACACATTCACACGTAATAAATGTGAAAAAATTAGTGAACAGGATACATCTCTTTGTTTTCTCTAAGACTCATGCCAGCCAGCCTCATCAGCTAGGACAGCCGGGACCTCCAGGTGAAAGGATAGGAAAGCTATGGCAAGCTCCACAACTGATACCCATCTAGTTTTATTCCGGTTTAATGCCTTTCCTCCAAGACTGTGCATAGTTCTGCATAGGTCGGCCGTGGCTGCTTTCTCTGCACTTGAGATGTAGGTACGCAGTTGTGTTTTTACTCATTCTTGATCATTTGAGGTCTTTTGTTAGTGGAGGATTTTACTTTTTTTCTGGTGATTAGTCAAATGCTTAATACACTTATATGTTACTTTATGCACTGTAATTAATTCTCCCTCATCTGCCTTTACTAAAAGATGAAATAATTATTCTAAGATGTTTTAACATATTAATCATATAAAACAATGGGTTTTGCTGACAAATTATAAATTTGTCATATATACATAGACATAATGTATGTATGCGATGTGTCTCTCCACCGCCCTCTGGCTCCCCTCCACTTGTTAATGCCCTTTCTCCTCCCAGCTAGCTCCCCTTCTACTTCATGTCTTGATGACCCGATGAGTTTCACTAGGGATGTGTACAGGAGCTGGGTCGGAGTTTACTTATAGGAACGTGTGCATATTACCAGTGTTTTCCTCCCCCAAATCAACTGTTAACTGTGAAGAATCCTCAAAGACTTATAAACTTTTTTTTTCCCCTTCCCCCCCGGCTTACAAGCTTTTATACTTCACTTTGAACCCTTGTTTCCCAGTAGGGTTTGGAATAGTCTGAAGTGTAAGATTAAAACTACTACACATTTCATCATTCCTGTTATTTTGATTAAAATTCACAGTAATTTACCTACTTGTTTACTTTTTCTTTTTTAACTTTTTATTCTCTGTGAATCTCACATCATGCACCCAGCCCACTCAGTCATCCCCTTGTCCCCTCATACCCACCCTCTGGTTTTTTTTTTAAAAGATTTATTCATTTATTATATATAAGTACACTGTAGCTGTCTTCAGACACACCAGAAGAGGGCATCGGATCTCTTTACAGATGGTCGTGAGCCACCATGTGGTTGCTGGGAAATGAACTCAGGACCTCTGGAATAGTCGGGTGCTCTTAACCGCTGAGCCATCTCTCCAGCCCCACCCTCTGCTCTTACAACCCTCCCTCCACCCCACACACAAAGAAATCTCATCATAGAAGCTGTAGCATGTCACAGTGTGTCCCACAGTATACCACATTTCCTTGCTTGCAAATTTACATCGCAATGAGTTGCTGGTTTGTTTTGAGGCCTCCGGCTTCTGCTACACTATCAATACTGGATCCTCACTGGGACTCCACTCAGATATCCTGTTGTTGTCCTGTGTCATAGAGATCCTACAGCTTTGGATCTGTAGGACCAGACCCTTCATGTGCTCCAGCAGATCATAGATGGGGCAGACGTTAGGGTGGGCCATCTCAAATCCCTGGATCTGGGAGGTGTCTGAGCTGGTCAGCCTGCCAGCTCTTCCTCACCCACACCACCACAGTGAGCTCTCCAGCACTGTCCCTGGCTAGTTCGTCCAATGCTGCAACCAGCAAAGGACAGAGCCTGCTCTGATTGCCTGATCTATGCCTATACCAGCAGAGGCCCTCTGCTGCCCAGGTGAGGTGCTGGGTCTGCCCCTCCTGAGTGCTGCAGCAAACAAGGGGTTGGGTCAGCTCTCCTGTCCTCTTGGCTGGCTCATCCAGAAACCCTGTCTCCCAACCCCAAACCAGGATCAGCTTTACTGTGCTGCCCAGGTGAGGTACAAGGCCAGCTCTCCTACCCTCCCGCCTTGCTTACTTTTTTTTTTTTTTTCTTTCCGGAGCTGGAGACCTAGGCAAGCGCTCTACCAGAGCCAAATCCCCAACCCCAACCGCCTTGCTTACTTTTAAGAGTTTGATTGCTCTATTACCTCTCAGTTTTACTGGTGCAGTGGCGCAGCAGGGTCAGTCTCTGGCTTCCCAGTGCTTTCTACATGCCCCCAGGAGATTCAGCAATCCCGTTTTAGGAAGTCAACCTTCTCCATAGAGATTTTGTAAGTATGTAACACACCACACTGAAGTGAGACTTCAGTGGGGCGCAAGTAGTTGAAGTGCCTCACCCATGCCCCAGCCCACTGTTCAGGAGCAGCAGCTACGTCATCACTATAGTATGTCTGTTCTGGAAAAGTCCGTTGTACTTTTCAAGACTGATTTTTAGCTCTCAGATTCTGTGAGCTATCTAATATTCTAAACATCACCAAGTGTGCTGGACAGTTTTTTGTCGATTTGACACAAGCTAAAGTCATCTGAGAGAAGGGAATCTCAAGTGAGAAAATGTCTCTATAAAATGCCTCTTATCAATAAGAAAAGCCTATAGGGTATTTCCTTAGTGATTGCTGGGAGGGCCCAGCCCATTGTGGGTGGGGTCGTTCCTGGGTCAGTGGTCCCTGGTTCTGTAAGAAGACAGTCTTAACAATCCTGGGAGAGCAAGCCAGTAAGCAGCACCCCTGTATGGTCTGTGTATCAGCTCTTGCCTTCATGTTCTGGTCCTGTGTGATTTCTGCCCTTCCTGCTTTTAAGGACACACTGTTATACAGAACTGTGAGTGAGATTAACCCTCTCTTCCCCAAGCTGCTTTTGCTCATGGTGTTCCAGCACGACAATAGGAACACTAAAGACAGCTTGTCATTTAAAGGACTTAAAAGCTTTAAAGGATCCCAAATAATAAAAGTACTTTAGACAAATGCAATGTTTTCTTTCTTTTTAAAGAGAACGTGTCTATTTTATGTGCATTGGTGTTTTGCCTGTATGTCTGTGTGAGGGGATCAGATGTTGGCATTATAGACAGTTATGAACTGCCATGTGGATGTGGGGAATTGAGCCCCAGGTCCTCTGGAAGAACAGTCAGTGCTTTTAACTGCTAAACCATCTCTCCAGCTCCAAATGGAATGGTTTTATTTTCTTCCAAGGGTTATATATATCACTTTCTTGTGGTGATTTTATTATTATTTTGGAACTCTGACGTCGATCCTTTCTTTTGTAGGTGACCCATTCCTTTCTCCCCTTTATCTTTGATATTAAGAAACAATCAGGCAGAGTGTGGCTCACTGTAAAGTGCTTGCCTTGCACACTTGATTCCCCAGCACTACCAAACCCAACCATCGTGTGTCTAAATATGGCTTTGTTGGCTTCCAGTTACACGAGGAATAACTGTAGTGACTGGTGATTGTCTCTTAATTTCTCTCTCCAAGCCTCTTCCTGAATCTGGTCCCTTCTTTCTTCCCTGGTTGTTACACTGTGCATAAGCCAGTCGGAGCAGTCAGCCTTCAGTCTGTGGACACTGTTACAGCTCTCACCAGCCAAAATGTGTATGTGGTGTATGTGCACATGTGTGGTCAGGCTGTGCACTCATGGAGGGCAGAGGAAGGTCAGTGTCCTACTCTTATCACTTCAGAGTAGGGTTTCTCACTGAACCTGGAGGTAGGCTGGCAATCAGCAAGCATTCCACGTTGGCTTCCACCCCTCTAACTAAAGATGACCTTGAGCTCCTGACCCTCTGATACCAGCCCACAACACTAGGATCACAAGTGTGACACCAGGCCAAGAAAAAAAAAATCTGTCAATCTAGTCGTCATTGTGTCACCCAGTCGTCATTGTGTCACCCCGCCCCCCCGCCCCCCCCCCCCCCGAGCTGAGGACAGAACCCAGGGCCTTGCACTTGCTAGGCAAGCGCTCTACCACTGAGCTAAATCCCCAACCCCGTCGATTTAGTTTTAATCTAAGGCAGACCATATAGGTCTTCAAGTATAGCCACGATCAAGGGAAAGACGGTGTACACGGTTCAGTGGTCCATCAGTGGGATAGTGTTTAGGTCCCAAGGGAATGTGTAAATGGGCAGGTAATTTCTTTCAACAGTTATTTCTTAACTAGTGTTGCTTATATTCAATGGCAACTTTCACTAGTATACATTAAGTATTTTTAATTAAAAATAACAATCAGATAACTTCAAGAAAACAAGTGAACAGAAATATAGAGAAAAATTATCCTGAATATCAGAGGAAAGAAAGTCTATTTAGCACCAAGAACAGTAGTATACACACAGAACATACAGTCTGAAAGATGCTCAATGGCCTAACAAAAAGCAGGACGTTTCTAGAGAACAGAGTGAGAACAGGAGGAAAATGACCTGGGTTTACAGAAGTCACAGTTGATAGAGTTCCACATTACAAGGTAGTATTCTAAGGTTAGCACATAAGGGAAATAGGCTTACTAGAAAACGAGAAAGAATATACACTCGATTTCAGCCTTGACTCTTGATAAGTTGTTTGATAAATCTGAATTATCTGATCATGTAAACCCTTTAGCTTTGAACAGTTTAAGTTTTTCATTTTCTTAGCTGCAAAGAAACCCTGACAACCCTCTCCCATTTTCAGCAACAAAGTCACCTTTCAATTAACTTTGTGGTACCACGATCCACATTTTACACAATAAAAACTGACATTACTTATTGCTGGTTGATACCTAACAGGGCTTATCTTTCATTTATTTACCTAGTTGGTACCCTGGTAATTTGTAAAGTTCATTATCAAATATAATATTTTTCATTAATTAATCACTTCTATTTTGAATTTCCCTTTTCATAGCCTCTTATTGCCCATCAAAACTATTTTTAAGCACTCACCACACATTTTTTTTTCTTTTTTTTTTTTTTTTCGGAGCTGGGTACCGAACTCAGGGCCTTGCGCTTGCTAGGCAAGCGCTCTACCACTGAGCTAAATCCCCAACCCCCACACACACTTGTTTTAACAGTAGCTATTTCAAAGGGGACAAGAGCTGATCCTCAGAGACAGTGGACATCTTGAATTTCATATTCAATAGTCTGGTAAGTTGACATAGGCTATGAGACTGGAGAACTCAATATTCAAGTCTTTCATGCCAAGGAGAGTTTACTTGGTAGATTAAAAACTCATCTGCTTATTAATAGCTGTGCTGTGTCTACTTAGGACAGTAATTCTCCAAGTATGGCCCCCATATCAGAAGATCACATACTACCCACCACCCCTAAATACATCAGAGATGCACATTCTTGTAGCCCTCTCCAGATCAACTCTATCAAACTGGGGCACGTGCCCAGCTATGATCTAATACACTCCTCTGGTGATCCAAACACACCTGTTAGAAACCGCTACCTTAGGTTTTCTTTGCTGCAGTCCAAAGCTTAGGCTCCTGCCCTTTAATACACATCCTGACTAGTAACCAACCCTCAACACTGGGCTTAGTGTGCCGTCTGAAAAAGCAGAAGCCAGGGGTACTCGGCCTGCTATCAGTTAAGGAATCATCCAGTGAACTTCTCAAAGCATAACTAAGGCAAACCTCTTTACTTTCACAGCCTTCACTAGCTCTATCCAAAGGGTTTCATCAACAACTTCATCTTCAAGGGACAACCCAAGACAGACCCTTCCCAGTAGAGCTGTCCACGGGAATTTAGTCTCTAAGAGGTGGAATCAACTCTTTAACTCCCAACATTAATTTCTTAAAACATGAATTAAAAGGAAACTTTATTCTAACTAAAACCACAAAAGTACTTGAAGTGGCTTATAGAAATTGACGTGCAGTAGTTCTACTGGAAAACTAGGAAAGAAGAACAGGTATGACCTATATTCCCCTCTCTCATCACTGACGGCAGCCTTGGAGAACAATATGGAATACTGTTATATAAAACTACTTAAGATAAAGTCGGACAAACCTGAAACTCTTGGCTATTAGACGTGTCAGTGCATTCTCATTCATATGGGCAGTGGGCACTTAATAACATCCCAACCACCGTACCCATTAAAGATGCAGTTGTCCTTAGCAGGTAGGAATTAAAACAAAAACTTTTGACTTTCTATTTACTAATTAGAGCAGGTGTGGAGGTCAGAGGGCAGTTTACACTTTTATTCAGACTCTGGCGACAGACTTCGGTCATCAGGCTTTACCCGCTGAGCCGTCTTGTCAGCCCTAAATATTCCTACAAATAACTTAAGAAATTTGTGTGTGCACACATGCAAATGTGCCAAGACAGGTGTGTGGAGGTCAGAGGATAACTTTAGGGAGTCGGTTCTTTCCTTTTACCATGTGCATCCTGTGAATTGAACTGGGTCTTCTGGCTTGGAGGCAATCACCTTTACCCACTAAGCCATCTCGCTGGCCCTTTTTTGAATCTTTCTTAAAATACCATAACAGCATAAAATTTCTCTGACATTTCACTGACTTGTATGTTTTGAGTATGAGAAAATACTGATTATGCCTGGTTATGAAAAAAATCTGCCTTAATATATAGAGTGGTTGTAGGCATTTGTTTCAGACCCAGTATCAACACAGAGAAGATGACGGTTAAGACAGTTGCACTGGAAAGCCTGAAAGACAAAACTTGTACCTGTCAAGAATCAATGTGTTTCAAGTATGGATTCTATTAAGAAAAGGAGATGTTCTGTGTGGGCTTCCATGTCCAGGGCCTAGTCCTGTGCTATTGTAGGCATTTGTTTTAATCAAACTCCAGAGGAGGAAGAAAAAAAGTGGAAAAATACCAAACATTGAGGGGTGCTAATTACATAAAAATAAATTTTAGGAATGGTTAAGTGTCAACAATCTTCAATTGTCTTTATTACAGCAAGAGGAAATTTTACTCTTAATGCATAGAATCTGAAGAAAAAAATTTACATTTAGCTTTTAAAAGAGGCCCTTTTGACAGTTATTAATACAAATGTGAAATAAGACCCTCCAACAATACCAATTTCAGTAATAGTTTACATACAGCAATAATTTATTCTGAAATGTTCATTTAGTTTGAGACATAACTCATGTCTCATTAATAAAAGAGCAGCCATCTCACCTCAGATACCAGAATATACAACAGTTACAGCATAGCAAAAATCCTACCTACTTCTGATAAAATCTAGTTCAGTTAAAATAGTTTCATTCAAATGCTTTACAGTTACACAGATTTGAGCACAAAATAGTGTGAATTGTTACACTGTAGCTATCTCTATGCACACCATGTGATCACAGAATCATTAGTCATTACTTCTGAAATTGAACCATCAGTTTCATTCATGCAGTAAAGCAAAGCAGGCTGGGTAAACATATTCATTGGGAACCATATTACTGTGAATTTCACAGCCACATGATTAATTATGACGGTAGATGGGATTCACAAGGACTAATTTTTTTGCATAAATACCAATTTCTCCCTGATGTGAATTTACTTTATAATCTAAAAATGATTGATAACAGCAATATATCATAGTGTCTATCTGTAGTGTTATTTTAAGACAGGCGATAATTAAAGGACAATGGAACGGATGCTACTTAAATACATGTAAAACACACTGTACAGATAGATATACGTGGCTTTACCATTTTTTCCTACCTAACAGGAGTGCCTCCCAAAATGACCAGTGAGGACTGTGTACTATCAAATATGGTTTCCAGAACAAAACCCCTCTAACAAGAATCAAACCTATTTACAAAAATTTTCAACCTTTAAAGTTTCCTTTGAAATAAAGTCTCTATACAGCAGTTGTGATTAACACCAGCTTTTCCTACATTTCTCCTTCTAGCTCTTTTAAACAGACGTCACGAGGTAAGACCCAGAATGGCGTTTAGGACTCTGGGCTCCACTAGATTCAGTGCTGTCAGTCTTCGAGTCTCTCTTCTTTGTGCTGCTGCCCACCGGCGTGGGGATCTGAGATGGCCGGGCTGAAGTGCTGTCTGCGCTGCTTTTCCTAGGGCTTGGGTTGTAATTAAAAGGCGTCACTCTGGCAGCGACCGTCCCACTGGGAGAACTGTGCTTGCTGGAGCTACTTGAACTGAAAGGGGTGCGCTCTGCCATGCAGGTCTCACCAGTCTCTGCTACAGGGGCAGGGCTACTCTGTCCTGCTTTAGTCTCAGTTCCTTTCTGTTCCGGGGCCTCTACCTGAATAAAGGAGTTCAGGCGGTTTTCTAGACCCACGGTTTGCACAGGACTGCCACTGCCCACACTTTGTTTTCCTTGGGTGTCTTTTGAATCTTTAATGCTTGGATTTCCCTTTTCTGAAATGCTGTCAATCACTGGGGGGGTGTTACCTGTGGGAGATCTTCCAGATCTAGGGTTGTTAATGGGGCAGTCCTCAATTCTCACCCAAACGTCCTCTGTTTTAGAAACAGCAGGTGCCATCTGATAGATCAGAGTCTTTGATTCAGCACCACTGGCAGCACCTGAGGAAGTGGTCTGAGAAACCGTGTTTGTGGGAGAAATTTCACTTTCCTTTATTTTCCTCCATGTTCCTTTTGTGGGTACCTGGTTTTCTTTCATTTGTCTGGGTCCTGGCACAGAGTTCACATGCTTTTCATCCTCACTTTTTGCTTTTTCACTGGACTCTGAAGAAGCAGAAAGAATAGAAGATGAGCTTCCAGTTCTTCTCCAAGTGCTCACTCGAGGAAGGGATGAGGAATGTTTGCTGTGTTCACGCTTCCAGGTTCCCGCTCGGTTGACTGGTAGTCTGGACGGACTTTCAGAATGGGAGCGTGCGATATCATGCCGCTTTGAGGGCCTTCCGTCACTGTACTCTATAGTGGGGCTGAGGTTAGGTGGGAGCTTGCGCCATCCACCTGCCTGAACAGATGGATGTGTGGACAGAGACATATCGGGAAGGGAAGGGCTTAAAACTGGGGTCTGTGCCTGGGACCTGGTGGGAGAATCTGGTCTAGAAGATGGAGAAAGGGATTCAAATGAGGCAGATTCCTCCAGTTTCCTCCTTAGGGTTGGGCTTGGGGCTTCTTTGATGAAAGTGGACTGGCGTACTAATGCAGGTCTTTCTGACCTGTCTGATTCACTTCCACTTGACTTAGTTGAAGACATTCTAGAAAGTTCTACCTTTTTATTAGACCCATTGCTGTTATTCATCTGATTCAGTCCTTTGGATGCTGACTCACTTCTGGGGATGCTGCTGGCGTTCTTGGACAAGCCTGTTTGTTTGCTGAGGTTTTGCTGGCTCAGCTGCCGGCCTGGGGATGTGTAGGACATTTTCCCCGACCCCGAGGACTTGGTCGAAGCAGTACTGGGAGACGATGTTCTGGGCAGCTGAGAGAGTTTGTTAGGAGTGCTTATTCCATTTCTACCGGGGGAGATCGAGTTCCGCCCTGGCGACTGCATCGGCCTACTTAATGGCTGCTGTGTGGGTCTCGAGGGAGTGGAGTCTCTAGACCCTGACCTAGAGGGCCCCTTATTTGACCCACTAATGTGGGAAGTTTGCCTGGTAATAGGGCTCAGCTCTGACTTCACTGCTGGCTTAGTTCCACGAGGAGAAGTGGTAGCTACAGGACCTTCACTGGGGCTTTTAGAGGCTGGAGTCTTGAGGGGTGGGCCTTTTTTAGAGACAGGGCTTGTACTTGAGGAGCTGTTCCGAACTCCCGGGATGTGAATCATTGTCCTGCCTCTTGAGATTGAAGGCATGTTTGTCTGAAGGGGTTGTTTCATTTGGCTGGAGATTTCTGAATTAGATCGAATCTTTCCTGTAATCAAGCTTTTATAAACCTTTTTTCCACCTTTGATTCCTTTGTTTTCGGATTCTATTTTTTTTGCTTCTAATGTGCTTTTCTCCCCAGGTTTGAGAATTCTTGGGCCTTTATGACTTGTGAATGGCTTCTCCTCTTGGTCAGGTGTAAGGTGAAAAGGCGACCCCAGGGAGACGCCCGACTTCAGGGACAGGATGGAGTCTGAGTCCGACGACGCTTGTCTGGACAGACACGCAGCGGCGGCGGCAGCTTGGTGCAGACTACTTACTATGGAGTTTGCACCTTCCTGAATAGCTTTCCAGTCGAAATTTTCTGAATCGGGGGATAAACCGTGTTCTGACTCTGGCCTCTGTATATCTTTCAAGTCGAGTGTCAGATCTTCGGCTAACACGCTGCCCACTTTCCTAGGACTCTGCCTCTCACCCTCACCCTTGAGTCTGGAAGGCCTCCTCTTTTTTGGCATAGCAGAGCTTATGCACTCCTGCAACAGGTCGTCCTCAGAATCAATGCTCAGAGAGCTGAGAGAGCTGTTTCTGGAGAAGCACACAGGGGTGTCTTCCACATGAAAGGACTTGGGCGCATACCCAGATGCCTGAGGCTTGCCTGGCTGTCCTTGCGCGTTGGCAGGCTCAGCGTCTCTGACTGGTCCAGTTTCTTCGTTATTGTTGTTTTCTTGGTCAACGTCACTAAGGGAGCTCAGAGAAGAATTTCGAGAAAAGCAAACCGGTGTATTTTCAATAGCAAAATTCTGCAGTTTTTCGTCAGTTGCTGCCCCTCTGTCTGGTACGTCTTTAGAGGACTGGGGGAAAGTGGGTTGTTCCTGCAGCAGTGGTTTAGACGGCCCTCTGTTCACTGGATGTTTTGTACTAGCCTGTGCCTTCCTAGCCGACTGTTGGCTTGAGCTTGGTTCTGTGTGGCAGGTAACTTTGGCTTCGGAGTCCTTACTTTCTTTGCCCTTTCTTAACTCAGCCTTTTCCCTGGAGAGGTCAACATCGTCATCATCAAAATCTAGAGAACTCAAAGAGTCATTTCGTGAGAAGCAGTAAGGAGTCCCTTCAATGGGTGTGTAATGATGCGGTGAATCGAAAGTAAAGCCTCCCCGGACCCTGTCCTCATTGTCCGGTAGCTTGTCATTCAAGTCCTTGGGGTTGTTTTTTAAGCTCTGTTTCTTTGAGTCTTTATTGTCTGAGAAAGTTTCTTCAGTATTTACGTTAACTTTTGAGTCTGTATTCTTTCTCACACGAGTTCTGTATTCAGTATTTTGTGGCATGGGCTTTACTGGTGAAGTAGGCTTCTTTTTCTTAGTGTCTATTTGATTTTTGTTAGTTCCGGATGAAGTCATGGATGCCTGTTGGACTTGGTCCATTATCTTTTTCACTCGGAAAGGCTTGTGGCTTCTTCCTTTGGGCAGGGCAGAATTGATGCATTCTGCAAGAATATCTCCTTCCTCTGCTTTGCTACCATCCAGGTCTGGTATAGCTATAGAGGAGACTTTTCCTCTCTGAGCCTCATCTGTACTTCTGCCCTCTGTAGGAATGGTATCTCGTTTTTCAAACTCACCTGACTGTACACTTGCTCTAACCCCATCTCCAGCAGCCAGCTCATTCGGAGGGGATTCTATTGTGAGATCACTCAGAGATGTTGCT
Source organism: Rattus norvegicus (assembly GCF_021556685.1). Lineage (NCBI taxonomy): Eukaryota > Metazoa > Chordata > Mammalia > Rodentia > Muridae > Rattus > Rattus norvegicus. Next base: position 26,058,481 of record NC_141551.1, on the reverse strand, counting down.
GTGGAGAAGTTTATAGGCGTCCCTTCCACACAGTACACTCGGGGCACATCGTCCCCTGGTGTAAAGCTGACATGTTTTTGTGCCTGCAGCCTGCTCTGTGACGGCAGAAGTTTGTACACAGGCAGCTGACTCGGTTTCCTTGCCACAGGAGGAGGTAATTTTGAAGCAGTCTGGGCTAGCTTTTTGGCTTTGCGTGATGACTTTGTTGGCATGGCTGAAATAATACATTCTTCTAATATTTCAATATCATCATCATCGGAATCATCTAATAAGTCTTTTTCAGAGTCAGGCTTTTCTACCTCTTTATCCTGGTTTTCATTAGATTCTTCAGGCTGTTCTGGTTCAGTTTCATTCCCATTGTCGTTTTCCTGAACTGGAGGCATTATTCTTAATTCCACATCTTTCTGTATAAAGGGCTCATCCAGACTCAGAGCACTTAGGCTAGAGGAACAAGAAAACCCATCTGGAGTACTCTCTGTGGCAAAGTGTAACAGAGTGTCGGCATCCGGGAGGACCTGCACCCTCTGCACAGCCGCACTCACGGCCGTCTGCTTAGGCCCACCCTCTCTCTGCTCGGCAGCAGGCACCTTAGTTTTTGGCACCTCTCTCTTGGTCTGCACTGGCTGTGGGGGAGGGGGAGGGGGAGGGGTCTTGCTTCTGCTTGGTGGCATGGTCTGCCCTGGGCTGTCTGGAAGGTCACTGGGGCTGACAATCCCACTCACCATTCCACTACATGGCTCACTCTGAACAGAGCTGGCGATGGAGCGACTCTCAAAACTGTCCAGGGAGCTGACAGAAGTACACCTGCTGAATACAAGGGGCGTCTCCTGGACATAGTGTTCTGGGGGACTTTTGGGTGTCTGAGCACCGCTTTTGGAGGGAGACTTGGCTCCTGAAGAAAACTCAACAGCTTTATGCCTGGCGGATTCTGAAGCTAAGCCGGAAGCCTGGAGTCTGCTGGGCTTGGTTCTAGTACTCTGGGACACGGCTGGGACGTCACTCGCAGGGTCTTGAGCTGACCGCGTCACATCATTCTCTTTTATCTCTGCTATTTGCAGAGTATTCGCAGAGTCTGCCTCCTGTGTTGTCTGATCACAGCCTATTTCATCCTCAGCTGATGATAGCGATGATAAGGAACTACACCTTGAGAAACATATTGGGGTGTCTTCTACACAGTAAGTCTGCATTGTCTCTTGGTTGATGGAGGGGACTTTGCAGGCAGTCCCTTTTGGAGTCTGACCATTTCTTTGTGCTGAACTTGGATGCAGCTGACTCTGCCTTTTGGCGTTAGATGAAGGTGCAGATGCAGCCTCACTGCTTGGAGAGTTATGTTCAGTTTTAGTGCCCTGTACTGATGGAGTCTTTGAGAATGAAAATGATGGCTTCTGGGATGAAGATATGTCAGTGGCATATTTTAGACTATAATCAATAGGCTGATCCACATGGTGTTTCTCTTCATTATACTTTATGCTGTAATTTGTCGGTCTCTCTTCTTCTTCATGCTGTTCTTCCTCAGAATAACGTTCACTGTAGTTGGTAGGCTTGTCATCTTCATAGTCGTCTTCCTGACACAAAGACTGGTTCACATTTTGATTAACTGCATGACTAGAACCCATTCGATTTGTTTCTGAACCATTGGTTCCCCTGGACCTATATGGGGAAACGCACTCTTGTTGCCCAAAATGCTGTTGGAACTTGAGGTGTTTGTCATCAGTGTTCTCAGAGTAGACGGGAAAATTGGTGTTCTGGCTTCTTGATTGCCTTTGCTCGTTTTGCTTTATTTCATCTTCTATCACATGCTTGGGTCTTGCCCACCTTTCATTTTGTGAGGGGCTCTGCCTTCCTGAGTTCAGCTGCTCATCTGAGTACTTGAGGCTGTAGTTTATTGGTGTGTCCAGCTCCCCACCATTATCATCCATATGATTTGCACTGTGTATCTTATGGGCTAGGTCGGCAGGATACTGCCCATAACTGCAAAACTTACCTTCATCATCTTCTGAGTAGGACTCAACCGAGGGCTTCATCTGGCCCCTTTTACCATAGCCATCACTACTAGTGACACTGTTTAAGCTGTCATTTGAAGATCTCTTATATTCCACCTTGGCATAAGGCATGGAGCATGTCCTGTTTGAGCTTTCCGACTTAGCGAAGTTGTGTGTGTTTGGATGTGTGTGGGACGCAGAGCTTCTTCGTGCTGCAGTCCTCTCCTCCGCCACACAGTGGAGCTCAGCGGCAGAGGCGGGGCTTCTGTCGTCCTGGGAGGTGTGGAGGGCGGACACTTCTTCCATCACTTTGGCTATCTGGGCTGCAGTGGCAGAGAGCTGCAAACCCCGTTTGGAAGAGGTTCCCGGATTTTCTGTTGCTGAATGGTAAGTGCTGAGGCCAATACCTCGTTCTCTCTCCAAACTTCTGTCTTTCTCAGAACGAGAACTGTCTAAACTTCCCCTTGATGAAGAAGAGCTGGGCAATACTGTGGTATTTAAGTATGGTGAAAGAACAGTCATGTTTCCAGTGTTAAAGTTGTCTGACCTATTGTCATCATGTCGACTGGCGTCAAAGACATAGTCACCATAAAGATTCTGCTTGTGTCTCTGCTTACTGCGATGAGATGCCTTGGGACTTAAATTGTCAATATTGTCAAAGGTTTCTGATAAATGCTGAGCGTCTAATTCTGCTTCTAGAGCTTTTTGTTTCCTAACGTGAAGGGATGGCAAACTTGAGCCAGGAGACATGATGTTGGCATCCTTATACTTTGCAGGTCTGTTTGCCATGAGATTCCTTAAAGCTGCTGCGCTCCCCATAGCGATCATTTTGTGCTTGGAATGAATGAGGTTCTTGAGCATGCTCACCGCCCCCATGTCCCACAGAGCCTCCTGGTCTTTAGGATTTCTCGCTGAGAGATTCCACAGAGTTCCACATGCATTACTGACTATTGTCAAGCTGTGAGATTTCAAGTGCTGTAATAAAGTTTGTAGGCAGTTGTTCTCTCTTAGGATTTGTCTGAATTAAAACAAAAGCATGTGAGATTAAGGAGGAAATGTGGTTAGTGACAACAAAAAAAGGGACAGCAAACAGTTGTAAACAAAAAATGATTACTAAACACACTAGCTATTATTAGCAGATCAACTATCTTGTGAAATCCAAGCATATCTCCTCTCTTTTTGTTCTCTTGGCTCATTTGATGTTTATTTTTTCCAAGTACTGTCTGTCATTCCAAAAGCAGTAATAGTATTATGTTTCACTTATTCTGTGTCCTATTCTGATCCACTGTAAGAAAAGGAGCAGCTACATTTTCTACGTTCACATCGCAATCGTTTTCTAACTTAATGATTATAAACACATCATGAAGGTTTTTTTTTTTTTTTTCCTTTTTTTTTTTCGGAGCTGGGGACCGAACCCAGGGCCTTGCGCTTGCTAGGCAAGGGCTCTACCGCTGAGCTAAATCCCCAACCCCACATCATGAAGTTTTAAACAGGGACTGTGTCAATTGTGGAAGTAGAAGACAAGTGACTGACAGATAGCTATGCAGTCAGGGAGCACACAGCATGCTTCTAGACCAGCAACCTTCCTTTTCAGAGTAAGTCGACTCTGTCTTAGTGAAGACACCAAGTCCAAAGCACTTGTGAGCAGACTGTGTATATAAGCATTGTTTTTAAAGATAACATGAAGTATAGGTTTTAAAAATACAAAAAGCGGGGCTGGGGATTTAGCTCAGTGGTAGAGCGCTTACCTAGGAAGCGCAAGGCCCTGGGTTCGGTCCCCAGCTCCGAAAAAAAGAACCAAAAAAAAAAAAAAAAATACAAAAAGCATTTAAATATTAGGACAAACAGTCAATATAATGAACGCTGGGTCTTAGAGAGATGTGCAGTCTTTAAAGTGAATTAGCACCTAGCGATAACCTACTCTATCTGAGTTTGACATTGTCAAGGCAATGTAATAAGCTTCAGTGCTGGCTAAGACACCATTAGGAAAGTGCTGAACCTTTACACTTCCTATGTCATACTCCGAGTTTTTCCTCTGTTTGAAAATTAGTTTTGTCGGGGTTGGGGATTTAGCTCAGTGGTAGAGCGCTTGCCTAGAAAGCGCAAGGCCCTGGGTTCGATCCCCAGCTCCGGAAAAAAAAAAAAAAAGAAAAAAGAAAATTAGTTTTGTTATTTGTTTATGCCATATAAATAGGGGAGAATTAATTTGACTTTTATTCCTTTTTCTATCGCCTGGCAGGATTTCTCAACTACCGTTTATTTGTAAACTCCTATAAGATACTCTGAATTTTATTAGCAACAACATGCAAATGAGTTACTCTTGGAGTTGATAGTGGTCTTCACACTACAATAAGGCCTCTTTGCTTAGAGCTTTCATAATAATATATAACAGCTTAGAATTAGGTCGTTCTAAAGAAACAAACTCTATAATAATCCACTTAAAAGTAATACAAAACTTGGTATATACCTGTGGTCTTCGTTGGTAGCTATCAAGCTGGACACATTCCGTAATATCCCACCTCCACTTTCAATGATGGCTAACGTATTTGTCTGGCTCCGGTAAGTGAGGGTGCCAACCAGAAATGCCAGTGCCCCGTCCACAGCACATATGTCAGCCTTATTCTCAGTGCAGTGTGCGGACAGATTCCATAAGGCACTCAAGACGCTTTTGAGAGTTGATTCCTATTCATGATTGAAATATGTGTCATTTAGTTAGAGTCTTTCTTTTACAAACAGTTTCACACAAAGTAAATTTAGTTCAGTGCTGTTTCTATAAATCAACACAGTATTAAACAATGACCACGTATCTTTCCATGATGCAGAATTGATGATATTCACTATCACAATATAATATTATCTGGATAATGCAAACTCAATTAAAACATCTTCATATACTATGTGTGGATAAGGAAAGATATCTAAATAACAACACACTGCACAACAAGTTATATAATATTCTATTTGTATTAAAAACAAAAATATGTATTCATGTGCTGATTAAAAATAATATGACTTCTGAAAACTTTATTCTCTTTCTTTTTGTTTTTTTGAGACAGGGTTTCTCTGTATAGCCCTTGCTGTCCTGGAATTCAATGTGTAAATCAGGCTGGCTCAAAATCATAAGAGATCTGCCTCTGCTCTGAGTGCTGGGATTAGAAGCGTGCACCACCACCACCTGGCTAACGTACAAATTCTTATTTTTTTAAAATTTTATTTTGTATATGTGAGTACAGTGTTGCTCTCTTCAGACACACCAGAAGAGGGCATCAGATCCTATTACAGATGGTTGTGAGCCACCATGTGGTGGTTGGGAACTGAACTCACAAATTCTTAAAACTCCTAAAGAAAGTACAAATTACAAAAAGGCCCAAACTCCCTCACATACAAAATTTTCAATTGCTGCAGAAACATTCTGATATACAATGAATGATATTTGGTTACAATTTGTCACACTCCAAATGTCAGTGTTTCTTCTTATGACACCATCAAGGAATCTTTATTAGAAATGTTCCTGTCAGAAGAAGAGGCGCTCCAGACAATACAGTTGCAAAATAGTACTCTAGAAATGAGGCTATTGTAGTCTGAGTTTAAAATAAATACCTTACAAAGGAGACAACGCTGTAGGAAGGTAACATAGATGATGGAAGAGAGAACACACCAGAAACAGAACCCAATGAGAACTACTTGGAAGTCTGAACCCTGTATCTATTCAAACAAACAGAGTCTAATTCCCAGTAACTCATGGTGCCTTACATAAATGGCCAGTTTTATGTAACTCATTAGATAACTAGATAGCTCATGCCTGAAATCCAGCACTTGGGATGCTAAGAGAAGGACTGGTACGAAATCAAGGCCAGCCTCTCTACACAAGATCCAGCCTCACATATTTGTACACATGTGCAAATGAGAAGGTCCTGAGTTCATATTTAATTACAATGTGATTTAAGTGTAAGATGCTTCAAAGGTTACAGCCTAAGGGCCAAGGGCCTGTATTAGACACACTTTACAATTGAAGTTCCAGGAGGCGTGAAATGATTACAAGCTGGGGGTGTAGCTGAGGAGCACGGCTATGTACACAGCACATAAGGGATGGGATGAGTGATGGTGTGAAGGGCTGGAGAAGGAAAAGAAATGGCTAAAGATTAGAAATAAGGAAAGGAGAGCTTGAAGGGGCTCGAGACCCCATATGTACAACAATGCCAAGCAACCAGAGCTTCCAGGGACTAAGCCACTACCTAAAGACTATACATGGACTGACCCTGGACTCTGACCTCATAGGTAGCAATGAATATTCTAGTAAGAGCACCAGTGGAAGGGGAAGGCCTTGGTCCTGCCAAGACTGAACCCCCAGTGAACGTGATTGTTGGGGGGAGGGTGGTAAGGGGGGGTAAGATGGGGGAGGGGAAGCCCATATAGAAGGGGAGGGAGAAGGGTTGGGTGATGTTGACCTGGAAACCGGGAAGGGGAATAACAATCGAAATGTAAATAAGAAATACTCAAGTTAATAAAGATTTAAAAAAAAAATAAGGAAAGGAACTGTAGTACAGTGACGTATCAAAAAGTATAATGTGCAAGGAAACTCAAAAGAAAAACAAGTAAACCTCAATAGACTCTGAGATAAAGGACAAGGTATCTGGAACCAGATTAGGAGGGACTGAGGCAAATGACCCATTCAGGACTTTGGTCATTATAGGAAAAGAAATAGTGTAGTAATCAGAAGCCACAGAGAACATTTTATTTTTAAAATATGTGGATTTTTAATAGACAGCTGAAACACAAAAGATCTAAAGATGAAACAGGCAGAGGGAGAGACTAGTAGCTGCTCTAAGTGAACACCAAGTGTGAGCCCTAGCATTAATTTTCTGGTACAATTTTATGGAACTATTGTTGAAGAGAAATAAATTGTACACTTTTCACATATACATTCTTACACTTTAAATGTAGCTATACACCAATGATTCCTTCACTCCAATCAATGAACAAATATTTACACTTGCCAAGGTTTCTTCATAAGCCTCTAAACCCATCTTTTCATTCTATCCCAGGGTCTAGACAAGTACTGTCTTGCTTTTAACACTAGCATCCTACTCGATGAGCAGAGGGTTAATGAACACCTTTCCTCTCTGGCTTTCTATCTGGTGCTGCTGTCTAAGTTTCAAAAAGTACAAGCTACAGAAATCTCCAGGAACCAAAGAACCACAGGCAGGGCTGCAGATGCTCACACGCTCATTGGTGGGCTGGTGAGAGGTCAACTACAACAAGCACCTGCCACACAAGCCTGCGACCTGAGTTCATGCCCACAGTGGAGTAAGAATCAACTCCGGAGACCTCTCTGACCTCCCATGTGCCCACAGAGGCTGGCCCATACAGACATGCAGGCATTCACACAAGCAAAAACAAAACCAAGTGGAGAGGTTTTTCTAAATACAGCTTACTGATTTATTTTTCAATAATTTGTTCTTTGTGCTGGAAGATAGTTCATCTGATAAAATAAAATGTCTGCCACACAAACATGAAACCTGATTTTAATTTACACAAAACCCATGTAAAAAGCTGGATGTGGCGGCTTGGAAGGCACTGACAGGAAGATGTCTAGTCAGTCTTGCTGAATAGATGTGCTCCAGGTCTACTGAGAGGACCCACCAAAACATGGGCTGGAGTGAAGGCTCAGCAGTGATGAGCATTTGATTGCTTCCAGAAGGCTTAACACCTTGTTTCTGGGCTCTGAGGATATCAGGCATGTATCTGATACACAGACATACATGCAGACAAAATACCCATACATAATAAAAAGGTGGAGAGCTACATATTTGCCTCAGCAGATAAGAGTGCCTGCTTAGCATGAATAAAGCCTGAGTTTGAGCCCTCGGACCATGGGAAACAGGAGGTGAGGTACAGGTCTGTAATCCCAGGATTTGGGAGGAGGAGACATGAGGATCAGAAGTTCTGTGTCGGGGGTTGGGGATTTAGCTCAGTGGTAGAGCGCTTGCCTAGGAAGCGCAAGGCCCTGGGTTCGGTCCCCAGCTCCAAAAAAAAAAAAAAAAAAAAAAAAAAAAAAAAAAAAAAAAAAAAAAGAAGTTCTGTGTCATCCTTGGCTCCATAGTAAGTTCCACCCTGGGCTACATGAGATCTGTTCTTGAAAACAACCAACCAGGTGAGAGGATTGAGGAAGACATTCTACATATATCTCTAGTTTGTACATGCAGTTATGAACACACACAGACAGACACATGCACAGACAGACAGACAGACAGACAGACACAGACACAGACACAGACACACACACACACACACACACACACACACACACACACACACAGACACACGATGTTGCCCAGAGTGGTCTTGAACTCCCAGGCTTGAGTAACCCTCCACCATACCTTGTTGGGTAGGCTGTAGTTATTCATATATATACTTTACAGTTTCCTGTTTACGTATCGACAGTCATTACAGTTACTTCTGACTTTTGGCCATTACAAAGTTCTGAAGACCATTTTCACATTCCCAACAACAGTATAGAATGCTTCCCGAAGTTCAGCAACCTTGATGTGTGGTGAATCTTTAACTTTAAGCCAGTATGGTATGTATCATAGCATCCCACTGCAGTTTTAGTGACCAATAACATCATGTACCCTTTCCAGCACTTAGTGGCTATTGATACTTTTCTAAAGTATCAGTCCTAACCATCTATTTAGCATTTTCTAAGGTATCTTTATACAGAACAGAACCTACGTACATGTAAATATGGCTCTGTCTATGTACAGATGTATGATGAGCACAGTGCTTGTTGAGTTGTACATAGGTGTGTGTCTGCCACTACGTGCAAGTTAACTAGGACAACGTCTGACTGGGCCGTGCTTCCCCCTTGTTTTAGACAGGGTCTCTTTGACGGACTATGCCTTTAATACCAGCTCAGAGAGGCAGAGGCTGGTGGATCTCCTATTCTCGTACCCCACATTTTAAAGTTACCTTTTTAACTTCCAAAGCACATTCCATCAACGCTTTCACACTTCCAACTTCTCTCAACGTCTTTTTGCTATTTACATCTGCTCGCCAAGACAAATTCCGCAAAACACTTGCAATAACCTGTGAATAATCAAGTGTAGAACAATTTACATGTAAAATGATTCATACTAACTGCCTTTTTGTTTCTAATGCTAGAGGTAAGAACAGAATCTGTGCAGCTTAAATACAACCTATCTAAATGCTTGGTATAAGCGTTTCCATTTTAAATTTGGTTTTTTGAATATTTGTATACGTTTGAGATACCCTGGGTATGAGATAATGTTCCATATACATATATATTATAATTTCTTACACGTATAACTGGAAGGTAACTTTCTATAGTATATTAATAACAGTGAATAAAGCAGCTTCAGAACATAGGTTTTCCCCATGTGGTGTCAGGTTAGCAGAATACAAACAGTATCAGGTTTTAGATTTTGGGTTAGGAATGCTCCACCCGTAAGATCAAAGCATGGTATTTGTATGTACTGAAAGTCACAAGTAACACCCACTAACTTGAACAATACATATGATTGCTTATAATAATAAAAATAGGAATGTTCTGCCTATAGTCAACGCCTCAGAAATGTTACTAGGATGTTACAAGTGTTACAAAAAAGTACTTCAATATAATTATTTACTTTAGTGTTAGTAAAACCATACTTTAACACAAGCCGCTAAATACTAAGCCAAAACTTAATATAAATTAATACATTTACCTGATAAAATAATAAAAAAAAAAAGCCACATCAGAAATTCTAAGTAGTACCTGCTGTAAGTCTTCACTTTCGGATTTTAACTGGGCCACGAGTGCCCTCATGCAGCCTTTCATAGAACACAGCGTAGCCTGAAACAGGAGATGCAGAGTAGTATCAAGGGGCCTGCCCGAGACGGCTTTATTTCTAGCTACTAAATTTCAGACCTGCTTGTATTTCAATCATAAAAGTTATTTTACTGTACAAGACGCAGAACAAACTGCCCAAATGAAAGATAGAGGCCTCCTGTTTCTGCTATGTATTTCTTTTATCTAACTAGGAAACCCAACGAAATCCCGAGAAATGATAAGCAAGAACCAGAGCGTGGAGTTCTGTCTGATGGCCTCAGGATGGTACTGTCTGTCACAGGGTTTCATTAGTCATCACTCTCTATGGTGCTGGTCACCTACACTTGCTAGGGAAAGGTACTACACTTTTTAGTTACCCTCTTATGTGAGGAGCCAGGCTGTTGGTGCAGCCATCTAACCTCAGTGTAGGTTCCATATCCAGGTGTGCTTTTGCTTTGTTTGGGACACGCAGTCACAGTGTGAGAAAGGGGCTTCTGGGAGTCACGTGGAGACATCAATAAACCAGTATAAGCAATTCTATGTTTAGTTCAAAAAGTTTACAAGAAAATAAACTAACTCATAAGTGAGCACCTTAGGAAGTAAATCTTATAGAGGACATACCTTGTTGGCAACATCTCCAAAGGTCAGGTTTGTCAAGGCCATTCCAGCGTACCGTCGTAGAGTGACACTGTAGTGGTCATCAGTGAGCCCGTGCATCTCACAGTCCACCTGCAGTAACTCTGCAATAGCCTGCAGCCCCCCTAATTAAACAAGGCCAAAAGGAAACATACAATAATCCATAATCGAATAAACTGGTACAATTTGGAAATTTAAAACCAGGGGGGAAAGATCTCTAAGAATGAGAATATATGGTTTAAATTTGCCTTTAGAATTAAAAGCCACAAAACTGTTGTAAATAATTTTTGTGTAACGTAATTACAACTGATGACAATTTCACTCCCTGCCAGTGTCTCTACCCTCCCACCACTTGCTTCACTGAATGAAATAAACATTATTTTCTATTCACTGACGTACACTGTATCTTGCCAACAATGAAGCTAATTGTTAACACTGGTCTTCCTAAAGCTAAACAGAGAAATTAATGTACTGCTATTATATGGGCTTTAAAATTACTTTCCATTTATCATATACTGTGGTCCAATTTTTTTAATGTGTCAAATGATGATCCTTAGAAAAAATGAAACTTTTAAATGAAAATTTGCTTGAAGTAAAACTTACTTCATGAAGAGAATGATCTGTTTAACCTATTACAAAGTTCTATCAAGTTTCTTTAAAAAAAAATCTTAATTTTCTTTGCTACTATAATCAACCGTACCAGGATTCAGTATTTTCCTTTTTCCTAATACTTAACTAGCAGGGTGCTGAATAACCAGGGTGCGGTCAGCAGGAGGAGGAGAGGGTTGGAAACACAAAGGGAAAGGGAAGACAGTAAAGGAAGGGGATAAAAAAAAGGGAAGTGAAATGGTGAGGATGAGAATAAAAGAAAGATAAAAATGCACATGAACTATTAAAAGATTACTCATCATCAACATCAATCACCATGGGACTTGGTGTATTGTATTGTTAAAGAGAGGTGCTCAGGCATTAAAAAGAAAAAAAAAAAAAAGACATGCTAATCTGAAAGGCCAGTGCACTAACAATCTGTGAATGGCAAAAAAGATCACCAGAAGAATCTGCACATTTACAAAATGAAGTTCTACGCTGAGCTGAGAACTGTAAGACAAGGCATCTTGACTGTATGAAGACCTTTATGACTAGAAGAGATGACAGGCGATTCTCTAAACATAGGCAAGCAAATTAATCTGTATAAAGAAAATCCAAACCATATTTATGAAGACTTTCCTTCATCTATTTGCAATAACAGATAAATACAGTCAGTGAACCAAATTCAGTCCCTGTCTTCATGAAACTTATGGTGTGAAGCACCCAGATCTAGAGTGGGGAGAGCCCCAAGGAAAGGGTCTGAGAAACATTTAAGGTGAAATCTATTGGGTGACTGAACATCTAATAGGGTGGGGCAAGGAGGAGAAAGAATGATTCTAGGTAGAAAAAAAACAGCATGTGTAAGAGCTCGATAAGGTCGGGGACCAAGTGAAGCTACGGAGGTGGGCAGATACCAGATGAGAGACTCTCCGTGTCACACACGGATGTTAGACAGAGGAAAGTGTGAGTAGAGATATGTTGTAAATAGAATATGGTGGGTGCAATGTGCAGAATGGCTTATGACTGAAAGCTGGACTCAGTATGTAGAACCAGAGAGACAATGATGCCTTGCCTCAGGATGAGAAATGACAATTACATGTACATATGCACGCATGAACACACAACACGCGTGCACACACTGTTTTGAGACAGTATCTCACTATGCATCCCTGACTGACTTGGAACACCCTATGGAGACCAGACTGGCCTTGAACTCATGGAGATCAATCTTGTTTGCCTCCCAAGTACTATGTGCCACCATGCCTGGATTGAGATATACTCAAGAAACAGGATTAAAGTGCTCAGTTTCTAATTGTAGAAGATTTAAAGGGAATCATATATTTTTCTAAGATTTTGATTTGAGCAGCTAGGTTATTAGAATGTCAAAAGGACACTGAAAAAGACAGATTTGGGGATGGAGGTAACAAATTCTGTTTGTGAGAGTTCAGTTACAAATGTCTAGAGTACTGTATCAAGAGAAATGTCAGATAAACAGTACGAACATGTCCAAAGGGCTTGGCGACAGTGTTTGCCTAGCACACGTAAAACTTAGGAGGGGAAAGTTAGATTGAGACGTGAATCTGAAGAACACTAGTGGGTGACTGATACATTAAGTGAAGCCCTAGGATTGATGACACAACAGACAGGGAGAACAAGAGCGCCAGGGCCAGCTTCAATGAAGGCCAATATTTGTACACTTGTGCAAAGAAGGAGCCAGGACACTAACTAGGAAGTCACTGTAGACCTTAAGACTGTGGCCAGGATACGAATGTTTGCTCAAGATGTAGAGCATTAAGAAGCAGGGTCTCAATCATTGAGTAAACAGTATGCTTCGTACTTGCACGAAATCTTGCCTCGTAGAGTGATGGACTGCTTCCTAAGGAAGATACAATGGTCTAGAGAAGGTGCTACGATGGCATTAAATTGTCAGAGAACCCTGGTATCCAAAAATATCAATCTTAGGATCTGAGTTTAAACACAGAGGAAAGCAGAATATACTGGATGTCAACAGTATGACGACTGATGAAAAATTAGTACATTCAAATACTAGAGAAAAAAGGATCCTTTCTAATGGTAGGCAAGTAAAAAAAAATCAGTGAATTCTGAGGCAAAAACTAAAATTCACTGTAAAAGGGGTCACTGAAATATAGTGCAAATTCAACAGTTCCAAATGATATTAAACAGAGCTCATAATTTACACTGTTGGTTAAAACAAGATTAAGATATTTGATTTAAAAGTACATGTGTGTTCTAACACGGCTTGGGTATCCGTATTAGCATGACATGTCCTATTCTAAGTGAGTGTCGGGTCCACAGCAGACTGACACTGCAGTTCCACAGGCATCACTCACACTGACTGATGGGGTTCCTGGGCTCCTATGGGAAGTCTGACATATCTGGCCTAGCAAGTACTGACTGTTATGACCAAGAAAAATTGTGAAATACCAATGTAAATACATTATTTTTCTTGGAAGCCAGAGTGTGTTAACTAAAAAACTTAAAAAGCTCCAGTGCCTAGCAAACTTTCTGGGATCCCCACATACATACAAGTGACAGTGCTCACTGACTAGGTCTAAGAGTTCTTCCTTGCATAACCAGGACGGACCCCTTCCTTACTCCTTGCTGCCAGATCCCTGTGCTATCTTATGCTGGCTCTCACTGACTCACAGACCCTAACTGTCCTTTGCTGCAGAGCAAGTTTGAAGGCAAGGAGTGAGAGGAAGGTCACCCTGTGGCTATGTCCCCACAGCCACACCCCCAGAGGCCCCATCCTGCTCCTCACCTGAAAGCCCCTGACCTAGCTCCTGTGGTGAAATGCCCCGGGTAGCCTTCCTACCTGAAGAAGAAGAGGAACAAATACTGAGTCTAAGTTTTATTCTCAAATTCAGATAATTAATGTGTCAGTCCTAGTCTACAGTCCATTGGAGCATACGAGCACTTATAGAAAAATCTTTGCAATGTCTTAAAGCTGAGTTTTCCTGGCTGTTGGTCTTATCCCTTATATGTATGTAGTTGGATCCCTTAAGTATTGGCATTAGGAAAAAAAAATCCACAAATGCTGAGACTGTACTGAAATGGGGAAAACCCAAAAGATTGAGGTTTCACAGGACATTGGCAAGAGGACCAGGTGGGCCCGTGGGAAGAAAAGCACGGATGGAGGGCAGGCCTCAAACCACAGAACAGACAGAGCTTCCCAAAGCGATGCCCCTGAGGGGAGAGCACTCGCTGTCTGCAGTACTGTGTGTGTACTCAAGGCTCGGAACTGTGCCCCGTTCACAGTAAACGACGAGGATGCAAGGCGGGGCTGGGCGTGATGTAAGGAACAGCACAAAAGCACGGGCACAGCCATACTAGGACAGACTCAGTGTGCGGTTCTTGTGTGTGGCACGACTAGAGAAATCCAGTTCACATGACAGGGCTCAGCGTGATGCAGTTTATGAATATATGTGTAAAATAAACCTAGAAATTAAAGAAAAACCAACATGAAAAAACGGATGCTCAATGATTACAGGGTGTAGAGGGTGTAGTAGACACACCTAAAGGACTGTTACTACAAATTAACACGCGTTTCCTGACTTCAGCTAGAGCATGTCTTTCCACATGCCCCAGTTTCAACCACGGCTAAAATCCAGTAAAATACTGACAACCATTAAGATAAACTAAAATCTTGTAACTGTCCTTCTTGGGATTCATCCAAGGTGCCCGAAAGATTGCAAGAACAATGATGTCTTGACAAATACTGCAAACTGTCTCTTCATCAGACACCACAGAATCTACTTGGCGACAGGGATGGAAGTGGTCCACTTGGTAGTTTTTCTAATCTTCAGTTAAGATTTTAAAAACTGAAGCTGGTTTACAGGAGATAGACATTTCTGTACTTCATAACTGTCTCCCATAGAGACCAGGGTACAGGACCCTGTCTCCCGTGGGGAACAGGGTCCACTTTTTTTCACTTTTTTCCCTATATGGATGGAAGCAGCTGAAGTTAGTGGCCTTACATTAGTTCAACTTCTCTGTTTAAACTTAAAGGAATAATCAATTTCTTTTGTGTTTTAAAAACAATTCACCCGCAATTATCTGTGGCATTACAAAGCTCTTCTCTTACCAAGCTCATTCATCGCATGTCTGTGCTCCTCATCAAATGAGAGTTTCATCAGAACACACACCGCAGGGCAGATCTGATGCTCAACAGGAGCTGGCACTGAAAAATAAAGTCACCTAAGCCATAATGCTTCATTATCTTACAGCAGTGCTCCTACGTGTTTAAATACGCAGAGGTTACTAACATAGCCCTAGAGCATAGGTTAGTAGAGCAGCGAGTGTCTGTGGATGGAGTAAATACTACAGGAGAACAGCCAGCAGTTCCGGGAGCATGGCAGCCCTAACCAAGACTGCAAACTAAACCTCTCCTAGGTTTGCTGTAGCTAAGAATACATACACTGTGGTATAACACTGTTGGATTCTGTTTCTAATTTCAGTGTAAACAACTATTATAGTCATGAATTAAAAGCATACCGCTGTATACAAATATGATACTCAACAGAAAGTTTCCTATATAGGCAGATACATAGTAAAAATTTAAAGAAAATGGTATTAAAGAAAATGCGCCTACATTTTAATATTATATGCAAGGTTTCAAAAGTCATTATTTGACAGAAAATATTTTTTCAGAAGCAATAATATGAATTAGTAAATAAATATGGGTATCCACCAAGACAGGAATGTTCTCCAAAGAAAGTGTCTCTCACCCCAAGACTTCTAAGTGGATTAAAAAAAAATCATCTCTGCTCTTTTTCTTACACATTTTTAAGATTTGAAATAATCTTTATATTAAGCTTAGGAAAATGCTGCTATGCAGGTTCTAGAACATATGAAAGTGTTTTTAGCTTAAGCCTCAGTTTAATTTATAAATGGAAGCAACAACACTTGTCCTTTCTTCTGCTTCAAACGGCTATTGTTAGTATCAAAAACCAATAGGTAGTGTGTCCAGGGAATACTGATATGAAAATAGAAAAGATTACAGTTTGGATGCTAACAGCTGAAGGAACTTATGTGAAATCACGTTCCTGACTTCATCCAAAGGCAACCTAACTGCTCACACTGATTCTAGCTCTAATAAGTAGTGTCTTCTTTTTCGTGTTTCTCTGTAACGGGGTCTCATGAAATCTGTGCAGTCCAAGATAACCTTGAACTCTTGATCCTCAGGTCTCCATCTCCAAATGCAGAGATTCCACGAGAATCATCAAAGCAGCTACCTCTAAGTTTTAACTACAATTTTTTTTTTTTATTGTGCTTCTTGAAAGTTTGCCTGGAAGTTCTAGCATGGGACTGTTGCTATCCATACAGCCCTGACTGGATGGCCTTTGTCTTTGTTCTCTTTAACTGAGCCCTCAGCTTAGCGGGGCAGGGGGCACTGATGCACTGAGGGAGGAGGGGAGTGCCTGCCCAGCCAGATTACCCTTACGTCTGTTCTGCTTACACAGTTAAGGACTGCACGTAACACTTTCCTTTGCTAAATATTTTTCAGGGAAATGCAGATTTAAGCCTTAAGCAGCATTAGTTAGCTAACACAAATTCCTTCTATTGATAAGGACAGTTTACTAACTAAGAAGAATTTCTAACTGAAAGCTTTTACATATGCTTTGAAACATGCATTGTGATGTACACTACAAAGAACATACTTGGATTTTTGTCCTGGTCCATGCCTTGTTCATGGGCTTCCTGCCACTCCCAACAGGTTTCGCAGTAAGCTCGTATCTGTTCCAAAAGATGAAGGACCCGGATTTCACGCCTGCCTCTCTTGTCATCAGGCTGTGAGTGAATGATGTTGTGGAGGGCTGCACTGGCCCTGGCCCGAGCCTCTTTACTGCCCCGGGAATTTCCCAACAACACAGAGTCTTTGTCATTGCCATGTAAAAGCTGGATGAGGAGAGGAAGACATCCAGACTGTCGCATGGATATACAGCTGTCTTGGGAGCTAGACATAGCTAGCAAAGTTCGTGACATATCGTCCTTATCATGAGTACCAAGCATGGACAACAATGAATACACCATTTCCACCTGTGGGCCAAACGAGTTTAGAAACAAAATTATAACTTTAATACCCAAAAGCCAGATCTAATGAAGTGATGAATGGGATGATTTACTGTCTTTGATAAAAATGAAAACAACAAAAAAAAAACCTTTTCTGGATGAAGTGATGACAGCTATTTTAAAAAATATCCACAGTTGGTTTATGTGAATAAATAGTAATAGTACAGACTGTTTTTGTTCTTTTTTTTTAAAAAAGCAGGTTCTTACAGTATTGAAATTGCTATTTGTCAGCATCAGTTAAAGGTCACTGATTATTATGAATGAAAATAATGTTTTCTTCTCTCAGATCTCCATTCGTTCACATTCTCTCTCTCTCTCTCTCTCTCTCTCTCTCTCTCTGGAATTTGTTTGATTTCAATTCTTTATATAATTTAAAACTGCATTTTACTTCTAAGCAATAAAAACATTTGCAATAATTATAATCTACTAAATTCTAATTCTTTGCAATCATTACATTTCATCAGATTATAATGACATTTAAACTTACATGATCTATTATATAAAATTATTTTGCCATAAAAAGAAAAACGTCACAATCACATAGCATGGCAAAGCAAAGATGTGTCATCCTTTTCTTTTGAAGCAATTGGTAAGCATTAATTGCTTTGACAGATTAACTTAGAAGCAAATCAGAAATAGAAAAACAGCATCCGGTTAGCAAGGATTGTTGCCAGCTTCCCTTCCAAGTCAGAGGCTACTCCACGGAAAGAGAGGGCACAGTATGAAGGCATCCCGTGTTGGTCAGACCCACGAGGACGTCTGGCTGTGTGTGCAGACATAATTTTGGTCCTAACAACAGTGGAGCATGAGGGTTAGGGTTGCAGGTAGAGGCCAGGGTGCGGTTTAACATCCTCCACTCACAGGATGGCTTAGTCCCGTGCTGAGGGTGCAGAGCACTGCCTGGGATGTGGAACAAGCATCTTCCACTGGTGCTGGTTCTAAGACGGCCGTGACACGATGTGAATACATGTGTTTTCATCAGACCTAGCCCCAAAGTTTGGCTCCATTACTTTTAAGCAAGCTGTGTGGTACTAGTTAATTTATCTGACTTCCCTTGAGCATCAATTTTCCGAGCTATAAAATGAAGGGCTTTATATTAAACAGGAAACCAGGCCTACGCAAATCCCTGCTAAAGGAAATGCACCCGACTGCCAATGTCCAGGTGCCGAGAGTCAACCCTGTGTTGATGCTGAACCTGTCGCATCAGCTCTAGACTGGAATGGGCTGAAGCAGCTTCTTCCTTTTCAGTAAGAATGAAACCGGTGACTGCGTAGAGATGAATTACTTACTGGCACATCTTAGAGAGGTCCCAAACAGAAACTACGGTGGCTCACCACTGATCACTCTACTCATCTCCTTATACCTCCCATCCCCAAGACAGGGTTTCTCTGGTTAGTCCTAGCTGTCATTGTGTAGACCAGGCTGGCCTCAAACCCAGAGATGCACATGTCTCTGCCTTTGAGATTAAAGGCGTGAGCTAGGACTGACTAGCCATTCCTTCAATTAACTGCCTTTTCTCCTTAATAAACTGAGCCTAGAGCCATGAACATATGTGGCAAGCATTCTACTAATGATTTACATCTTCAGCCTTAAAATTCACTTCTTAAATTAATGTTATTTTAATGTTTCCTGGGCATTGCCATATTATTGAAAGAGCACAGAGTATGCTATGAGGACAATGTAATTCTTCGGTTTTGACTGAAAACGCATTGCTCATAACTGTACCTTAGCAAAAATACTAATGAGATTCTCTTCTCACACATTTCCCATGATCTTAAGATGTTTGCTGTATTGGCTAATGTTCAATTTCAATGAATTTTTTCCATCCATTTCAATAAATACTCATTAACACTCACTTGTAGCCACTCTGAGAATGTAAAGACGGAGAACAATCTGCATTGTAAGAGGGAGTTCATCCCGACTGTTAGTAACAGAGACAGAGGATGTGAGTGGCTAAGAAGCTTCTAGGAGCTAAGAAACTATCTTCTGGAGACACAGAGCTCAGAATCCTGAGCTGTGGAGACCAACAGGCCCTCAAGGTGGGGGAGGCACGGCACTGATGTGGAAAGGCACCAGGGTCATGAAGACATCGGCCTGTCTGGAGCTTAGGCTGCTCGCGGGTAAATGGATAATAAGCTGAAAATGAAACTAACAGGCACCCAATTCTGTAGTGTTTATAATTTTCATGTCCTCCTTTTATGCTTTGTATAAAAATGTCATAAAGACCAAGTGAGAACTCTTTAAATGTTATGAAGACCATCTTAGCACAGCACCGCTAGCACTGGCAAGAAGGTGCAATCTGCTGTTACCTTCGTTCCCAGGTGACTCGTCAGCCTTCGAGGAGCAGAGTGTGTGCCGCTAGAACTCAAAACACCGGCTGTTTCATGATCCACACGTGCAGCTGAACTCTAGAATTTAAGCAAATTATAGATATACATTTAGATTTACAGATTTATATTTAGATTATGAACATAGACCACCCTGACACTCTCAGTCTAGAAAGAACTGGGACTCTATGGGGAAAGATGAGGAGATGACAACTGCAGCATAACACAACCAGCAGACTGCAGTGCCAGAGGAGAACAGAAAGAGGCAATGACCGCCTATGGCCTGAAGAGCTGCAGTAAATAAAACTTACGGTAGCGCTGAGGACCTAAGTACGGAGTATGGTGTACTCTAATGAGGACATAGGTTAGTTTAAGTAACTAAGTATCTGAGGGGCTTTAAAAGATTTTAGCTGTGGAGTCACTGGACTTTATGTAGGAGACTGGCAAATTCAGAATTTTAGTTTAAAAAGAACAGAGGACAGGATGGGAAAATCACTGGTGGCAAAGATTTTAGATATAAACCAACAAATTCTGATTCATGGTCCTTATCTAGGCCAAAAGTCAAACAAAATATGATAAACACACTTATGAAAAAACAGCAAATGAATCATGATCGGCTACCCTATGCTATTGAGGAATCATTTGTTTCTTTGGGAATATTAATGACAGTTGGTATGCATTTTGAAAAACATTCTTATCTTGGAAATGTAGAGTGAAATATTTATGGGACAGATGATGGAACATTCTTCAGAAATAAAATGAGTAGTCAAAGTGGATGTGATCCATATGGATGGATCTGGGTAACTGTCTTGTGCCATCTATAACTGCCCACAGTAAGGAATCCTAGAGACAGCAGCAGTTCATGGCTTCTCCCACGGGTCCACCTTTCCCTAACTTGTGCTTGAACTTCATCATCATTGCCAAAGACATTATCAAAGACCTTCAAACAGCAAAGCTGAGACCCCATTAAGAAGAAGTTCGACATAAACAAGCAGGGACTTGTCTGAATAATTGGCTTCACTTAGCTTCCCAAGGAAATGTACCACAGATCAAGAAATCCTTCTCCTAGCAAGGATCTATCAGTTCTCCTTCACAGCCATGAGTTACTCACTCAGTTACCTATCAGAGGCTGTGGTACACAAAGCAACTACATAAGACTCCCTTTGCTGTTGGTTTTGAGATGAAGTGACAATCCTAGAGCCTGTATGGGTCTGAGCTCGACCTCTGCATAACTGTTACAGTTGTGTAGCTTGATGCTTGGGAAGGGTGTGTGTCTGCTCTAGGGACCCTTCCTCCTACTGAGTTGCCTCATTCACTGTGATATGAGGGTTGGGCTTCGTCTTACTGTACCTTGATATGCCATGTTCAGTTGATATCCCTGGGAGACCTGCTCTTTTTACAGAAAGGAAACAGGGAGTGCAAACGAGGAAGGTGGTGGATGAGTGGAAGGATGGGAACTTCAGTTAGTATATAATATAAATGAAGAGAAGAATTCAGGAAAAAGATGTCATCTATACAGAACCTATCAAGATAGGCTGAAGGGCCAGTTGTGGCCTTTTAATCCCAATACTCTGAAGGCACAAAATTGACTAAATCCTGCATCAGCCTTTCAAATGGCTGAATGTAAGGAATCTTGGACTCACTGATGCTGACTGTTCATCTACCTTAGGATAACCACACATACAGTGTTGGTGGAATTAATGTAAGACAAAACAAAAGAATTCACTATTTGAAGAGGAAATAAATACTCGGCTCAGAATTATCGCTTTTTCTTGAGACAGTGTCTCTCCATGTGGCTCAGGCTAGCCTAGAACTCACTATGTAACCCAGGTTGGACTCGAACTTGCCATCCTACCTCAATTCATGGTGTTAGAATTACTGGCCGGTGCTTCTGATTTATTCCTTTCATCAGATTCCCTCTTCTCCATTCTTACACTAAATAACATGGGGTTTCTTTAAGACCTAGGTAGCTTTCTGACAGTACTGTAGCCATTTTGTTTTATATCTGCTGCCAGCCATCTAACACTGTTACAGAGAACCTTTTCCATGCCCGAGTTAATCATGAACCGTAAATCCTGTTAAGTTCTATGCTTTGGTGTTCTTGGAGATTCCCCAGACCCTCACCCTCCATTAGAGGCAATCACAATGAAGGTGAGAATGGCATTGCATAGTTAGCAACACTAACTACACTGCTTATGTGAGCTCCTTCCCGTCCTCCTCGGACTTGACCCATCCGCCCAACTGTCTGGCAGCACTTCCTGCACCAGTGTACGAGATTTTATGGCTGCTAAGAGCCCCTGTGGGTTTTGCCATTATAAGCTGCCCCTGGGAAACAGTCAGGGTGGAGGTCTCAGCTCCTGATTCTGACTGTGTCCCTGACTGATCACTCTTGGGTGTTGTGTATATGTTCAATAAACTATCCCTGTTTGACTAAGATCAGTGTCTGAGTGGTTTGTCAGTTTCAAACAGGCCTCTGGGGACAGACACCCTAAGTGACAGAGGAATGGAAATCAGTACAGTATTTTCTTCCATTTTCCCAAAATAAAAATGACTTTAATTGGCTCTGTAGCTGAGGTAGCCTTGAACTCCCAGTCTTACTGCTTCTGCATCCCACTTATAGTTACAGGACTATAGGGACATGCCACATGCCCAGCTTTGATCTTGACATTTTAAAGCCTCTTCCCTGAGGACTAGCTTTCATAGCCGTGGACAGGGGGCAGGGAGCAACTAACAGCCCTACCCAGATATGACACCTATGAATAAAAACCAATAAATAAATATAGGTTAAAAGAAAGAAGGAAGGAAGATAGAGTAAATATTATATATCCCTAAGGGTGCACAGTGGCACTCATACATAGTTTGGTGGTTAACAAACAGTAGCCTAACTAGAATTAAGGCCTGCTAACCAGGAGGGAAGTGAAATTATACTTGGAACTGTAAGTTTAGTCAGCTATCTATGACAAGTGAGGTCACAGCTCTTGGAGGAGACTATTACCAATCATTTATTAAAGCAGCACACTCTTTAACTCCATTCTAAATCCTTATCCTTACACCCACACCTCAGGGTTGCTCCCAACCCTCACTAAAGAAGCTTCTCTCTGAAATAGGAGGAGACCATTACAGAAAAGTAAAAATGCAGAGAACAACTGATTCTGTGTACACATCTACAACACAACTCTTGTACTTAAACCACAGGCAACATCTCAGAAGAGGGGTCAGAACACTGTAAAAGCCAGAGGACCAGGAAATCTGCTTTGAAATTGTATCTCTTAGAAATGACAGGGAAGCTCTGCCCACGATATAGCACCTAAACAGGACCCGCACAAGGACAGTGGCATCAGACATGCCACTATGGAAAGGGGCTCTCCGGTGTAGGTGGGGAGGAGACATGCCTAGACAAACAACTACAGGCAACTAAAAATAGTTCTCCAGAGACAAGTCCCTTCACTGTCCAATACCAAGTGATCAGGCCTGACATCATGTACACTTAAACACCTAACTGTCAAGTGAAACTCAACTCCTCCTCTACAGTGCGGAACAGTAACACAAAGAAAGAACTCACACAACTTCTATTTACATCTCATTATTTTATCCTAAGTCACCATTTAATAACTTTCCTGTATAATACTAACTAGTGATATGGAATAAAATATCTGCTTTAGTTTAGTACAAGGAAATATTTTTAGATAGTATTTTAAGCTTTATATATTAGTGAATTAACAGAATATTATTCCATTTTTTGATATAAATAATACTATCAAAAGTAACTTAGGATAGTAGAGAAATTATCTTAAGATCAATTTAGTAAAATTCTAGTTTTTAAGTATTATTAATTTACAACATAAAACAGCCTGTGCGAGGAATTCTGAAAAATATAGAACGCATGCTTGAAAAGTTGTCTTATTTCAATAAACCATGGTATGTATGTAGCTTATTATTTATAAGCATCAGAATAATCTTTTCCAGTTAAGATTTATTTCTCAGTTTGTGTAAATTAAAGTACACCAGAGAGTAGGAGCTTTGAGTCTTTGTCCTGAGGCCTTGGAGGAGAGCTGAACTGTGCTAACACAACAGGGTCAACCCAACGGAAGTAAATTCTCTTCAGACCACACATGGCAGCTGCTGAAGACAGACACAAACGTGATCCGGAGCATAAAACATTCCAACAAGTTCAGAACGTACATTTAAATGTAATAAAAGAGAGTACTTTGATACTGAATGTTTCCAGGGGCTCACATTCTAAGGAAATAGATATGACTTGTCAATTTGAAGATGTTCATACCTGGCCACTACCAGAAGTTGCCAAGTTGCTTTCTGCCACTCCTTGACCTTCAAGCTGCCGCTCAGCTTCATGGGAGGCAGTTTCATGCTTGCTCTGAGATGACCTCTGTTAACATGGAGTTAGTATCGTTATGTACAAAACCGGTACGCTTTCAGAGCTCACAGCTTATTCTTTGCTTCAAGCCTCTTGATGAATCAATTATATAGGCTGACAAGGGCAAAGAAGTGCACGCCGCACTTCCCACCTCCAGCACGGCTAAGTGTCCCCTGAGCACTCGAGCTGCAGACAAAGGATTTCCAGAGGCTCACAGAAACACCATCCTCCACCAGATGTGCTCCTCTCAGTCAGTATCGGGAACACAACCCACCCAAGGTCACCTGACATTGGCATTTAATAGAGATGTAAATAGAGCAGTCACACTAACACCGAAGGTTACAAATAACTCCCCTGTAGGCACACTTTAGGAAGAGCATGTGCACATGTGCTAATGTCATATGAGACCAAGTGACAAGCTCATCAAAACTGATAAATAAAACAGAAAACTTTGCTAATGTACCCACCATCTGTTATGTGAAATAAAAGTGACATATTATACCTAGTAAAAGTAGTCATTTTAGAACAGGATATACAAAGTGAGACTTTGTAAACCACTACCACAGATAGAAGAACTAAAATAATCTCCTGCCATCTTTTATAGAAACTCTTACCTGCTCCCTTTAGGAAAATGCTATTGTTATATCTAACGTAAAGACTATGCTTTAACAAGCTGACATAAAGTACCATATATTTTAAAATGCTTTCCCTGGATTTTTAACACTTAAGCCTTTCTAGAGCATTTAAAAACATGACTTAAAAAAATAACTTACATGTACTGTTTTCACCCAAAACTACTGTGATGGTGTGTATATATGCTTGGCCCAAGGAGTAGCACTATTGGGAGGTGTGGCCTTGTTGGAATAGGTACGGCCTTGTGGGTGTGGGCTTTAATACCCCTGCCCTAGCTGCCTGGGAGCCAGTATTCCCCTAGCTGCCTTCAGATGAAGATACAGAACTCTCAGCTCCTCCTGCACCATGCCTGCCTGGATGCTGCCATGTTCCTGCCTTGATGATTAGGGACTGAACCTCTGAACCTGTAAGCCAGCCCCAATTAAACGTCATTTATAAGACTTGCCTTGGTCATGGTGTCTGTTCACAGCACTAAAACCCTAACTAAGACAACTAGTAACAGCTGTAGCTAGTGACCCTTAGTAATTCAGAAGCTGAAGACTTAAATCAACCAGAGTAGAAATCCAGTCACCCATGATAAAACTAGTCAAGGATCCTGACAAGCACAGGGGAAGATATCAGTGTGCTCATAGCAAACACTACTGTCTGCTTGTCCTAGCTCAAGGGAACATACTGCCCCATCCCCCCAAAAAAGGACAATAAAGTCAAAACTTGAACAAGTGCTCCGAAGGCAGGCAGAGCTCTCGTAGGAAGTACCACTAGGAAGAGGAACTGATAGCTAGGAGGGTAGACGACATTTTAGGTGAACAGAAGATCACATGGAAAGAGCTGCAGCAGGGGAAGTGTGACTTCTTGTAGCATATCAAAAGGTCACAACATTGCTCAAGTACTACAAGTAAAACGGTGAGCAGAACTAACGTGGTTATGGGACCAGAGAGATGGCTCAGTGGTTCAGTACACTGGCTGCTCTTCCCGACAACCCAAGTTCAAGTTCTAGTATCCTCATGGTGGCTAATATATCATCAGTAACTCCAACCCTAAGGCATCTGACGACCTCTTTTGGCTTCTGTTGGCACCAGGAACACATGTGGTGTATAAACTTAGAAGCAGGCAAAAAGATACTCATATACATAGAATAAAAATAATTTTAAGCGGTTTTTAAGACTCTGCTGATTTTGTTGGATTTGCTTTCTCTAAGTTATTCTGAGGCTACCACATTATCACATCCACTTCATCTACTTAGACAGCCTCATGTAACCCAATCTGGCCTCATATCTGTAAATGCTGGATAACGGATGTGTGTGTGACACTATCCTTGGTTTACATACTAGGGATAAACCCAGGTTTTTGTGCACGCTAGGTCAGTACTCTTATCAACTGTACTGTGTGGCCAGCTGCTGCCGCACACGGTTAATATTAACATATCAACCGGTCAAATCTAAGCGACTTAATTGGCAGTTGGGAGGCCAATGCAGTAGCATTAGTAAAGAGGCTGATGTGTCACAGAAGGGTGGCAGTGGAGATAGAAGCACAGCCACAAAGAGAAACCTGACGGGCTTTGGTGTTAGACTAGTGTGACGGTTAATCTTGGTTAACCCCTGGACACATGAGAGGGAGGCTACAGACACTAACAAGGAAGAAAGACCATCCTGAATGTGGGCATCACTAACCGATGGGGTGCCAACACTGACAGAGGGAATTCCGGAGGAAGTGGCTGAACACCTGCGTTCTTTCTCCTTTTCCTGACTGTAAGGGCGGTGTAATTACCCACCTCACGAGCTTGTCCCCATGCCTTCCTGACTGTAGGGGCAGTGTAATTACCCACTTCACGAGCTTGTCCCCATGCCTTCCCAGAATGAGAGGCTGTGCCCCTTCAAACCCTTCTTCAACTTTGGGAGGTAATTTTTCACAGCAAGGAGAAAAGTAATTCCCATAGGAAGTGGCATGAGGAGCAGGGCTGCTACTGCGATGACTCTGCCCACAAGGTAGGTAGGTTTTGGGACTGGTCTGTGGACTACAGAAGCCCTAGAATGTAGTAAGCCAGGGGTTCTCCACCCTCCTAATGCTGTTGCCCTTTTATGCAGTTCCTCATGTCTTACTGATCCCCAACCATAAAATTATTTTGTTGCTACTTTTAACTTTAACTTTGCTACTGTTACAAATCTTAATGTAAATAACTGTGTTTTCTGACAGTCTTGTGAACTCCCTCCTCCCAAAAGGTTGAGGCCTACAGGTTATGGACCACCCTAAGCAGAGCTTAATGAAGGTTCTGGTGGTAGCGCTGAGAGAAGGACACACAGTGACAACTGTGCTCTCAGGCTTCCCAGGGGAACAAAGACTAGCGGAACTGGGCTAGAAGCCAGCTGTGTTACATCTGGCAAAAAACATGGCTGCTCTGACCACATCCTGAGAAATTGAGGCAAAATTCAAAGGTAATAAACTAAGTTGTAGAGGAAATTTCAAGATAGCACAACACACAGGTATGGTCTCACAGTAAATACAGGGAAAATGTGGAGTCTGGCAAACAAAGGAGCAGGAGGGTCTGAAATTGAGTGATGCAGACAAATGAGAAATGTTAGAGACACGCACAATTAAGAAACTCACACTCTGTAGGAAAGGTGCCTTACAGGCAAGACTCCACCCAATGAGGACTCCAGGCTGAAAAAGTGCAGATTCATAGGGAAGGGAAGGGGAGGAACTGAGATGAGAAGTCACCTTGCAGTGACGCTCGTGGAAAGTTCCCAGGTTCTGCTGCCAGGTGCACAATGGCCACCACAGACAGAAAAGATAAAAACTGGTCAGGCCGCCGCTCTCTCTGGCAACAAAACTGGACATGGTTGCTCTAGTGGCCTTGCGGCTGTGCAGCGTAGGATTTTCTAGCTCTCGGGAACTTGCAAGAGTCCAAGGAGGCTGCTGGGGGCTGAAGCAGAGGTGAAGTCTCTGCATGGAGGCCCTGAGAGACCACTTCACGGGGCTGTGAAGGTGAAGCCTCGACTTCAGTAAAGAGTTCAGTAGATCAGAGACGGCCGAACTACAAAGTGCCCTGAAGAGAGGCACACACGGACTGGAAGCAGCCTAACAGAGAGGTTGCATGAGAGGCAGGAGGCAGAACTAGAGCCAGGGCAACACCTGCATCTGCCATGCTGCAGCTCCCACTTACTTTGTTCTCATCTGTCCTCACCATCCACCCAGTCCTTCATGCTGGAACGGGAATGTCTGCTATGTAGCTGACTACTGATCCCCGTCTCTGCCTTCTGAGTGCTGGGGGACAGGAGTGCATTACTGGCTTTGTTAAAAAAAATAAATAAAAAGTTAAAAGCACTCTGCTTAAGCAGTCGGGTGCCACAGAATACACCTATTCCATTAAATGATTTTCAATAGATTTATCAGTCTCACCTTAATCCAGTTTTAGAGTATCTTTACCATTATGATAATAAGTTCTCTCTGGTCCATCAACCAGTTTCACTGCGCTACTGTGTCACCATGCTGTAAAATGTTACAGTTGTTACTTATTTTACTCCGTTTTTGAACAATGTCAGCACTGATCAGACTATGAAATTGTTATGGTCTGACCCCATCCCCAGTAGCTGTAGCCATTTTTTTCCATGCCTGCCAGCTATTTCATATTGCTGCTGTAACAGGCCTGCCAGTCACTGACACAGAGAAGTGACTTGGCTCACGGACACACTGACCACATACCCTGTTTTGTTCTCTATGTTCTGAATGTTCTGTATGAAGTTTGCTAATTTTAAGAAATTCCACAGGGGGCTGGGGATTTAGCTCAGTGGTAGAGCGCATGCCTAGGAAGCACAAGGCCCTGGGTTTGGTCCCCAGCTCCAAAAAAAAAGAACAAAAAAAAAAAAAAAAAAAAAAGAAATTCCACAAAGCTTTACATAGGACCGACCCATCAAATCAATTAAAGGTCAATATGAACTGTTAGGTCTAAAATGGCTTGAGTCAGAGCTGAACACTGGGCAGCCTTTCTTGTACCTATGTATGAACTCACTGTAGCTTTTGTGGCTGACACTGAAGAATGCTACTAATAAGCTGAAAGGTTATGATTATAATACTCATGCTTCTTATCTCAGTGTTCTGAAATTCCCATTTGCCACCCATCAACCACCCCGTTACCGTACTCAGGACCAGTCAGCTTAAAGGTTAGCTGATAACACCCTGCCTACTCAGCCAACTGTTCCCCTCCTTGCTGTTTAATGTTTGAACCTGGTCTTTCCTCTCAGCGTCTACTCTGACAGACAGCAGACTAGTCCTGTGATTAGGCTCCTGAGTCTTTTGCGGGCCCGGACATCCAGTGTTAAGGGATGCATTCAATAAACTATTCTTGCTTAACCGAGATCTGAGTGGTGATTTCCAGACTGCAACAGAGATGTGTAGAGATGGACTAAATGCACGGTGTTATGAAAAGACTATGAATATTTGAGGGTCTGGGAAGGATTTTATGATTTAAAAGGGATGTGTTTGGGTGTCAGGCTGACAAGGGGTGGGTGGACCTTGTGAGGGCTAATCTTCATCACCAACCTGACTAGATCTGGACTCACCTAGTAGACACAGCCCTGGGTGTGGCGTAACTGAGGAGGGAACACCTACCCTGAACGTGGACAGTGCCTGCACCCACCCACTCCGCAGCTGACCCTGACTGAGTCACAGGATGCTGGGGGAAGGTTCAGAGCAGCAGTGTCCGTCTGTCCTTTCCTGACTGTAATCCCACGCTCCTGCTGCCATGCCTGGCCCAGCAAGGACACTGCACCCTCTCACTGCCTGTCTCTTAATTAGCTTTGTGCCTGGTATTTGCTGCAGCAAATGTAAGAAGTAACCAGCAGTGGCTAAAGGGTGTGAAGCATTATCCTGATGACCTTTTGCTCAGAGTTTATGGAGAGGAAGGACGGGGACTAAAAGGAAGAAGGAGGGGCTGACAAAGAGGTAGGCGGGCTTTGGTTGTTTTGTTTCTTGATACAGGTCTCACTATGCAGCCATGGCTGGACTAGAATTTACTGTGTTGACCCTGGCTGGCTTCAAACTCACGAGATTTGCCTGACTCCTCTCCCCAACCCCCAGTGCTGGGATTAAAGGTAAGTTAATTAGGTTTTGATATGTTGAATTTAAAATCTTTGACAAATCCTAAGTGGTAGAAACACAGGATTAAGAATCTGGCCCCCAGGACGAAAAAAAAAAAATCAAGACTGAGTAGCATATAGATGGTGCCTAAAATCTTAAAACATTAATGAGATTATCCAGGGAAGAGAAGATTCAGAGAAGGGGGAAAACAAGCTTTAAGACTGCCTGTAACTGACACTCAGGTAAAGAAGGCAAGTCTAGGAAGGTCACAGAGACACTGCCAAGCCCACGCACAATAACTGACATCACCTCTCTTCCTCCTTCCACCAATCCCAGAGTTGAGCACTGCACTCCTGGGTCACTGTCCTCCATCACTACTCCTCTATAGACAAGAAAGGCCAGCTGCTGCTGACTTCTGGTAGACAGAGGTCCTATGCCTACTGTAAAACAGAGGACAGTTTCCTGCCCTAGGTGGCAGAATGCAGTCTTATTACCAGCACTCAGAAGGCAGAGGCAGGGAGGATCAGAAGGGATCAGAAGGCCCATCTCAGCTACATAGCAAATTCAAGACCAGCATGAACTACATGAGCCCCTGCCTCAAATAAGAGTGCATTGCTGGTTTAGTGAAATAAATAAAAGCAGTTTTGTTTAAGCAGTTAAGTGCCACAAAATATATCCGTTAAGTGTTCAATTTAATGTTTTTCAATAAATTTACGAAGCATCAGCATACTCTGTTTTAGACTATTTTGTCATTACAGTTCAGTTCTCCCCACCCGTTTACAGCTGACCCCATTCCCACCGCAATGGCTATTTGCTTTGTCTTGAGTTTCTGTTAGGGAGACATGGTCTCACCATGTTGCCCAAGTTGGCCTTGAAATTCTCAATTCCCTCTACCTACCAAGTGCTCTGCGCTAAGTTGTCTCTTTAAAACAATTTTTTTTCTGACATTTAGTTAAAAGTGCGAGTGTGTGAGTGTGTGTGTGCACACATGCATGCAGTTGTGGAGGCCCAAAGATACCCTGGGAGTCTCCTGTGAGATCAGGAGCCAGGGCCCCTCACTGATCCCAGAGCTCCCGAGTTTAGCTGCTGTAGCTGCTTGCTCTGGCTGTCCTAACTCTGGCCCTCACGCTTACAGAGCAAGCTTCACCCACCAAGCCATTTCCCCAGTCTTCTGGCAATTTTATAAGTGGGCTTATGTGGTTTAATCTGATGTAATGAGTTTTCAAAGTTAGCCACATTTTACTTACAGTGGTGTCACATTTGTGCCATCCTTTTGGGCTACAATGAATAAGGCGGAATGAATGCCCAAGTTAAGAATCATGTGACTTCTGTTTAAAAATAACAGATTTGATAGCTTGTTGGTAAGGTGAGGTCCAGCTTGTCTCCACTAGGTCATCTTCATGTGAATCCGGTGGTTATACGGTTTTGTTCTAGAGATATTTCATTTTTTTAATAACGGTTTTAGCTGACATTCATGGAGAGAATGAATCCTTAGAAGTGTGCCACTAGTGAAAGGAAATCCTGTCTAGAGTATGTTTCTTTACAAAGCTGTGTCACACCATCCTTTGGGCCCTCTGCTGGAAAAGTAGAATCAAGTCTCAAATAATGCCTTTTAAATTGTATCCTCTAGTATTATAGATGTAGGACAGTACTGTATCATACCTCTGTGGATGTAAAATAGCTTGTACCTGCTTTATGATACGTAGTAGTGACCGTGCTAGTAGTAGTGACAGAGCTGTTTTTAATGATGTTGCTCAGAATGTTTTCTTTCCAGATGATGATTGAGAAGCTAATTTAAAAAAAAAATGGTGCCAGGTACCACAAGAGTAACAGAACTGTGCTGTTTTCTCGGGTTTTGTTTTTTTACTTTTTTTTTTTTTTTTAATGGAGTGTGCTGGATGTCTCTATAGTTTTGTTCAGATGACTGCAGAACCTGGAAAAGCTGTTGCTGCTGTTGATGCATAACACACTGCTATTATTGGTCTTTTTATATAAATATAAATATATATATACAGATATATAATTTGAATTTTTTGAAACTTTACCTGTGCTGTCAACTTTCGAAAAAAGTATCCCCGTTTACTGTGTTGAGTTGGCACTGTACAGAAATTAACAGCCATATTGGTCTAGAAATGTTGAACTTAAGTTTTTTCCATTTGTACAGGGGTAACACACTGTATTAAATATGTAAGGTCTTATCAACGTGGGTTTGATTACAAAAACTAATAAAGTATTCTCTAAATTTAAAAAAAAAAAAGAAAAAAAATTGTGTGCAGATTTACCCAGTATATGTTTGTGCAATTTCTATTATTGTCTGCTTCCATTGCAAGTGAAAGATTAGAAAACAAGCTACCTGTTTTGGGATCTGGAAAGGGAGAAGGGCTTGATGTATAGAAAAAAGCTTGCTTGTTTATTTAGGGTCTTGCTTTGTAGTCTAAGTACAAAGAAGATAAACTCGTGATCTCCTTACCTTTGCCTCCTGCCTCCCTAGTGCTTTGCTTGGTGCTTGTACTACTGGTATGCACCACTGCACCCAGCTATTAATTTTAAAAAGTTTAAAAAAAGGGGAAAATTTCTTCAAGTTTTATTGAGATATAATTGGCAAATAAAATATATTTAAAGTATAAAAAAAAAAAAAAAGAATCATGTGACTTCTGTCTTCTAGACGCCTGAGTCTAGAACTGCTGGGCTACGTTGCGACTTTACATCACTGTTTTGTAGAACTGCCAAGTATTTTTAGGTGTACCATTTTACATCCTAAATACAAATCAAAACCTGCAAATTTGCAACCCCAAGTAAATTTGCAACCCACATGGAAATGAGGGATTAGAAACTGGGATTCCAAGGGGAGAACACTCGATATTTTGACCTGCCACCACCTCACCGCATCTTTGGACTTTGCACATTTACAATGTGTCTCCCATTTGGCTTTTGTTGTGTCCCCTAACAATAAGTAGAATCACGAAAATAAAGAGCTTTTAGTGAATTCTGAGCATTCTGGATGTTTGGAAAGGCCCGAATTTCTAAATTGCCTCACAACTGTGAATGTTACTGCTGTGATAATGATCTCAATTCTCAATCTGAGATCTGGAGTCACCAAGGAGACAGGCCTCTGGGAATGCCTGTGAGGCACAAGTAATTCAGCTGGACAGACCTGCCCCCATGGATGACTTCATTTCCTGGCTGGGATCCTAGGCTGCATAAAAGGAGGATGTTGGCTGCGTAACCAGTGTACACTGCTCTCTGCTTCTTGGCTGTGAATGCTGCCACAGGCTCCTGTTGTAAAAGGGTGAGATGGAACAGTCTTACAAATAAATAACAATTTTGCTTGTGGGGTCCAATACCAACTTCAGGTATTTGACGTAAGACAAAGAATGAGTTCAAATAATTGATATCAAAGGAACTGAATTTTTTCTGGAATTTTAAAAAACGCACAGTCATATTTCCTGGATTCCTAGGTTGGCTGCTGAGAAATCTAAAGGAATTCACTTTATATTTTGTTGGATTTTCTCTTCCTTTTCTAGGCTTTAGAGTTTTCCTTAAAATGTAAGCCCTTCTTCATTTATTACTTGTTTAGGTCTGTGTGTGTGTCCCTGTATTCACACCCATGAAGCCCAGAGAAAAGCTGCAGCGAGCGGTCGGCTCCTTTCACCTCGTGGCCCTGGGCTGGGGCGGTGGGCTCAGGCCGGCCAGCTCTATGGTGGTCCCTGCATTTGCTGAGCCATGTCTGCCTGCATCCTAGTCTGTGTTTCACTGTCTTCTTTACTTTATAAAAACTATCTTTTAATTTTTCAATTGTGGTTTTAAATTTAACTCTCATGACCTCTTAAAAAAAAATTCTCCTGGGTGAATGACTGAAACAGGCCCTCATGTGTCCCAGGCTGGCCTGCTGCTCTGCCCCCCTAATGCCAAGGTTCAGGAGAGCGTGCGCAGTCACACCCTGCTTCTGCTGGGCATGCGTCGGCTGTAGTGCCCAGTTCCATTCTCCCTGCCACGAGACTCTGCTACTCTACGATCTCTCTTACCAGAACCTTAGTAAAATGCCGTGCAGTTGTTAGTGTCCACTCAGACTGAAGAGTGGGCTACAGAAAAATTAAATGAAGTTTGCCAGCTACAGTGACCACAGAATGGACTAGCTGGTCCGGTTTGTTGGTGACTCCTTAGTCCTTTTCTTGGGTTAGCTATGTTTCTTAAAGAAGCTTCCTAGAGATGACAAGGCTAGAGGACAGCAGGAATCTCACCATTGAGTAAATTTCAAACTAATTCAACTTTTTATACACTGTCTCCAGCTTCAATTAATTGCACTAAATTCACTGTAATCTATCTAAAGATCCTTTCTGAGGGGGGTGGTGTGTGTGGGGCAACTAATTTTCTGTTAGGAGTGAAAAGAGAAACAGCGGGGTTGGGGATTTAGCTCAGTGGTAGAGCGCTTGCAAGGCCCTGGGTTTGGTCCCCAGCTCTGAAAAAAGGAAAAGAAAAAAAAAAAAAAAAAAAAAAAAAAAAAGAAAGAAAAAGAAAAGAGAAACAGCAGCAGTTGTGCCGAAAATGTGGGAAAATTTCAGGGGCTCATTTGCTTCTTTTTTTAAATTTATTTTTATCTGTACAGGTGTTGCCTTCATATGCATACATGTACAATCATGTGCAATGCAAGCATGCTACCCATGGAGGCTAGGAGAGGGTACCAGATACCATAGAAATGGACTTACAGATGGTGTGAGCTACCATGCAGGTGCTGGGAATCTGACCTGGTTCTTCTGAAGAGCAGCCCATGCTCTAACTGCTAAGTTGTCTCCCCACCACCTCACCTGGTTCTCATTTCAGTTTTCAACTAACCTTGTTTCAGTCTCTTCTAATAATTATATTCACAGGTGACCTGCAGAGTCAGTCTGGAACCCTTTAGGATCCCACGATATACCCTGGGCTCTGTCACAGCCTTCCTACAATATGCTATAACAGTTAAGTCTGTTGAACTTTCTTCCAGAGCCTCCATCTTTATTCCTGTCACTTTCTCTGGTGTATGTGATTCTTTTCATCTAATGCTTTTACTATCATTTCAGTAAGGACTCTGAGATAACCACAAATACATATGTCTGGGATTACATATAGGAAAAAGCCTACTTAAAGGGTAATGATAGCTCAAGTAGTGATTTGATAATACAAATTGACAGTTTATGCTAAAGACTAAATTTTAATTGTTGAAAAGTATAAAATGTTTTAGGGATGGAGAAGAGACCTGGGTTCAACTCCCAGCACCCACATGGCAGCTCACAACTGTTTGTAACACACACGCATGTAACAAAAGGGGACTTTACTAACCTCTGCTTCAGCCGCTTGGGACTGTAAGAGCTGCCGTACACGAAGAATGTCCTTCTCTATTTGCTGAATCCTGGCTATTCTTCGCTGAAATAGAAAAAGAGAACAAGTCAGATACTCACTTATTTTTATGTGCCATGTGCGTAATTGTGTGTGGGTATCCCTGGAGCTGCCAGCCATGGGTGTTTTGTTTTAATTTATTCACTTTACATTTGGTTGCTGCCCCTTTTCCCCCCACCCCCAGTTTCTTTGTCCACTTTGCCTAGGAGTTAGTGCATGGTTGAAGGTAGCTTAGAACTGTGTTTCTTTGGCTTCTGCTTTCCAAATGAACATTACTTTTATTTACAATACGAGGAACACAAAGATGATACAGTTCTGCATTCACACTGTGAAGGAACTTCTGAAAGATATGTTCACTGAAACACATTATCTGTGATTGCTTTTGTGTTTGGAGATGATCTAACGCCGTCCTGGCTGGCCTGGAACTCAAGAGATAGACCTGCCTCTGCTTCCCCAGGACTGGAATTAAAGGTGTGTGCAGCACATGGGCCCTGAAGTGGGCTGTTACAACCTGATGGGCATTTTCCCATCCTTCACTAATATGCTGTGGGATGAGATGTCACTGAAAAAGGAGGCTGAAAACCAAACTAGTAGCAGAAATGGACTTCACAAAGGTAGGAACAAGAATGGCTTTTGCTTTAAATGTCCTTGAATTATTTACCAGTTATCTCTACATGTTGTACTGAACATCTCCATCCTTTAAACAGACTGTTGGGTAGTCTTCAAGAATTGATCCACGGGGGGCTGGGGATTTAGCTCAGTGGTTAGAGCGCTTACCTAGGAAGCGCAAGGCCCTGGGTTCGGTCCCCAGCTCCGAAAAAAAGAACCAAAAAAAAAAAAGAAAAAGAATTGATCCACGGGAATCTTCACAGTTTAGGGATATTAACTGCTCTCTTTATACTGTTAAAGATATTTTTCCTTTTCATTCTTTATGACAGGTACTTTAAATTTTGATGAAAATGACTTTTATTGTTTTTGAGTTTCCTTTCTTTCTTAAGGACTCAAATGTTTTACATTTTCTTCTATTAATTTTGGTTCTTTTATGTTAAGACTGAGTGCCGACATTTTTCATAACTATTAACCAACTGAATTTGCTTTAAAGTAGAGCTATCACACCTGAGCCCCTCTTTTTGAGAGAGGAATCAACATGTAGCTCAGGCTGGCCTCCAACACGACCTTCTTGCTCCGGCCCTGAGTGCTGGGTTACAGGGGTGCACACAGAGTCTGGACTACATCTGACTACTTTGGTATCTGCTGTCTTGTTCTCACTCATTGGTAAGCGTTCACTGTACAGTACAGAAAATTATTCTCAGATGTTACAAACATTTCCACACTCACCTTTTTACTCTCATTATAGTACAAGTTACATATAAATAGACAAAAGATAGTATCATGTGTAGTATTTGAGGTCTATGGATAAATCCAGAACATTTACAACTATGCAAAATAAAGCCCATTTAGATTGAGCAGGGGAGAGGACTCTAGCATCCTTTGTAGATGTCCTTAAGTGTGGAAGCTCTCGCAGAATAACTGCTTTTCTATGATGCCTACACTGTGCTAGCTCTGATGTACTCTTGGGGCCACCACTCCAGCCACTGTCATTTCTGTTCTGTTCTGTTCTTATAAAGGAGACGCCACTTTGTACTGCTGTCACTGAAGGCCAGCCCTGCCTTTTTGTCCTGTTTGTGATTGTTAAACTTAATTTTCACATGGTTATTCCCAAATGGAAAAATGTGTTGTGTCACTCAAGATACAAAATTAAATTTCCTAAAGTGTTAACCTCAGCCACCAAAATGAAACATGCCACATCCAGGCGTAAAGTGGCCAGAATGAAGTCGGGTTCATATCTCTTCTGGGACTCAAGTCAGAACCCGGGATCTATCCACTTACTTTGTACATAACAAGAATTTTATGTCTACTATGTCATCATGTTCTCAGGATCTATAAAAACAAATAAAAAACAAAACAAAACAAAACTAGGAACAAAAAGCATAACTCATAGTTACATTCTAAGAATGCAAATGAATATTTCTCATAGGTTTTTTTTTTGGTGGAAATAGGTCTGTCTGACATTTAAAAAATAATTATACAAAAATCTCAAATTTAAATCTAAATGTAAATAGAACATATTTTTGGAAACTCATTACAGGTTCTTGATTTTAATCCTTAGTTGTAATAATAACTATCTTCCTCCAGTTTGTAACTACTCTGATGGTTCCTAATGACAATAAATTCTTAATTTTAATATAGTAAAACTCATCAGCCTTATACTTTATTATCTCATGTTGCTTAAAAAATTTCTACTCAAGGGCTGGAGAGATGGCTCAGTGGTTCCAGAGGTCCTGAGTTCAATTTCTAGCAACCACATGGTGACTCACAACCATCTGTAACAGGATCTGATGCCCTCTTCTGGTGTGTCTGAAGACAGCTACAGTGTACTCATATAAATAAATAAATCTGGGGCTGGGGATTTAGCTCAGTGGTAGAGCGCTTGCCTAGGAAGCGCAAGGCCCTGGGTTCGGTCCCCAGCTCCGGAAAAAAAAGAACCAAAAAAAATAAATAAATAAAAAATAAATAAATCTTAAAAAAATACCAAAGAGAAGGTTTAAAAATTTTTTCTACTCAAATGTTTATGTATACTTTCAATTATGTTTATTTCAAATTACTAACTGTAATTTGATAACAGATATACAAATAGATACATGATATGCATGTCACATAATCTTATTCCTATCAATTATGAAACTATAAAATGTGTCATGTTATGGTGTTAAATATTACCTTAGATATAATTTTTTATTATTAATTTTTCAAGACAGGGTTACTTTATGTAGAGTTTGCTGTTCTGGAACTCACTCTGTAGACCAGGCTGGATTCAAACTCAGAGATCCATTTGCCTCTGCTTCCCAAGTGCTGGATTAAAGATGTGTACCACCACCGCCAGTTAAAATTATATTCTAACATGAATCCCACCCCTACCCGAGAAGCGTTTTGAAATTGTAGCTGCTGGGAGAGGGCAGACAGTTTTCTTCTATAGAGACACTGGTTCAACAGCCACACCTTAGGGCAGGCCACGTGCTCAGTAGTCACTAGTCAGACAACATGGAGCAGGACCCACAGTTCTGTTCTGGCTTTAAGAGAGAATATGAAATGGATCTTGGAGATGAAAGAGGGGAATATATTGCATGAAAAAAACTTAAAATTAGAAAGAAGAAAAAAATCACTTTACAGAATTCGATATATCACCATACAAATAGTCTTATCTAAATGAAATCTTTAAATATAATTAATTCCAATTACATTTTTTAGAGAAGTGAAAAAAAAATTCCCCATGCACACTTTAAAGCAAGGTGAGGCAGTAGTTACACCTGTCTTCTACAGGGCTCCACTAGCCTGTCACACACCTGCGCACAAGGAAGTGCTCTACAGTAAAAGCAGGTGACGTCCTTCCCTGGCCTCTCTTCCTCAGCCCTCACGCCCTCTTCCCTTACGCGCATTATTTCTTACACCTCCTCTGTGCCTCAAACGTGCACTGTTGCTGCTGCTTTTTTTTTTAAACGTCTGACTGCTGTTGCCACACAAACTTAGATTGCAAGAAATAGCAATCTCAAAGGAATTGAAGCTAGTTATCAGCTACAGGAGAATCAATATTTTTTCCCTGTAATTCTATGCAGAAAGATTAATACTCAAATGTCATAGCAGAGCAGAATTAAGTCAGTACTGGTTATAATGCCCAACAGCCAGGAGAAACTGTTATCCTGAAATAGTGGCAATTTAAGACAGACTTTGAACTTTCTCTTTGATGGTGCTGCAGGTTAAACCAATGGCCTTGTATAGGGAGGCAGTGCCCTGTCACTGAACTACACCCTTCACACAGACAATGCACTAACAGACACTGGCAGAGCTGTCAGTGTGCAGTGTGAGACCCCGCCAGGCACCTGTGCTCGTTTCTCCATGTCCTGGCAGGTGCCAAGCTGCTCCTCCATTGCGGCCCTGATCTGCCGTGCTTCATACTCCAGCTGCCGTCTTGTCATGTCTGTCTGTAAGGAAAACTAGGACCACAAAGAGCACATTAATTTCTCAGTTTATTAGTAAAACCAAAAAGCACATAAATATCAATTAAGAAATTGAGTGAATAACTGCGAGTCACCAGACTTGAGAAAGCTATCAATTTCTTCCAAGGAATCCTAAACTATGAGAGTGGGCAGCAAGCTTAGTTGGGGTCCCTGATTACATATGGACCTGCCCGAAGCAAAAGCTGGCTTTACCTGAGGCTGTGCTGTTGAAAATATGTACCTGGTCCAGGCAGGGTGTGCCGAACTTCTGTCCCCTCATGATTTTTATCTGTTAAAGGGGCACCTAATTAACTTCTGTGGCACTAGGAATTTCTGGGGTTCACACTAGGCAAGTACAGTACCATTGAGCTACACCTCAGAGCCCCGAGGAACCTTTAATTATTAAAGTAGTATTTTGGACAGCAGACGAGCTTCGTTGGTAGAGTGCTTACTCAGCTTGTACCACATAAAACTAGGTGTGCCCTGCAACCCCAGCACTTAGGGAGCGGAGGCAGGTGGATCAGGAGTCCAAGGTCATTCTTGGCTACACTGGGAGTTCAGGAGAACTAGGCCACATGAGACTCTATCTCAAACAAGAAAACTAGTAAGTTAACACAGACAGCATCCGGGGGTAAAACGCCAGCAGGCGTTCATTACCCTTAACCTCTGACTGAACTAAGGATCAACTGCCTTATATGTACAAGCTAAACAGAGAAAAACATTCCATTTGCCATATGAAGAAAATGGAGTAAGAAAACGTTCACATATTAGCGCTGCATCTGGAGAGTTGGCTCCGTGGTTTAGAGCACTGGCTGCTCTTTTGGAGGACTGGGGTTCAATTCCCAGCACCCACATGACAGTTCACAACTGTAAATCCAGTTCCAGTAGATCTGGCAACCTCACAAATGTACATAAATATAAATATATCTTAGAAAAAAAAAACAGAAAACCATGAAAAATATTTTAAAAAATTATTAAGCCAGACAAAATCAACACTGACTTCTGTAAAAATCTAAAAGTAAGGAGAAAGTGAGATATGAACACACTTCACAAGTGGGTGTTAACTGATGGTCACAGTGAGGTAGCTGCCAGGCAGGCAGGCAGGTAGGAGCCATGGAGAGGAGGAAGGCGAGCTCCTCACAATCCACGCTTACAGAAAACTGCTCCTGGCAGGCTGGGTGCAAGGACTGCAAAGTGTCGACACGGCACGTTATAATCTTGTGGTTCAGAGCTGGTAAGTGGATGGTATTTCCATATGCAGATGAGTAGTTCCATGTGGAGATGTTTGCTGACTTTTTCCCCAATAGGAAGACAAAGTACAGAGCGTGGGGATGAAACACAAGCAGGCTTCAATTACCAATGTTACCAATGGCCCACGGCGGTTACGTATTTTTCTGTATTCTACCAAAAATGCTTACTTAATAAATAGCAAATAATAAATTTATTTGACAACTGATCTTTACTTTCGATTTTCTGGTATTTAACCAAGGGAAGTGAGCACTTTAAGCCTTGAGTTTTAGCTCCTGCACTCAGGAGACCCAGATAACTATATTCTGGAAGGCTTTTCTTCCTTCTAGTTTCCCTTTTTGCCCACTGCATTCTCTGAAAACTACTATAAAAGATGCCATTTTATTGCCTTTATTATTATAGACGGGCCCACCAGCTTCGGTGAGTTGGCCAATGTGGGAAGGGTATGAATGGTTTGGTTGTTTTTACTAGTGGGTTTATAGGATAATTATAAGCATAAAGTAATTAAGTGAAGCATTTTGTTGAAGAGCAG
The DNA here is from genome assembly GCF_021556685.1 of Rattus norvegicus. Taxonomy (NCBI): domain Eukaryota; kingdom Metazoa; phylum Chordata; class Mammalia; order Rodentia; family Muridae; genus Rattus; species Rattus norvegicus. The sequence continues at coordinate 26,017,738 of NC_141551.1, read as the reverse complement.
TCCTTGCACGGATTTGAATAGCATGGAAATAGTGGAGGCTCATCTTTGAGTTGAAGACTTGAGTAAAGTCTTTGCTCTGACAATGTTGTTCTTTTTCATAGGCCCAACGATTCTCGTATGCTGGTTGCCTTAGGAGAATGTTATGAGAAACTCAATCAACTAGTGGAAGCCAAAAAGGTACCTCAAAAGGCAGCCTAGAGAACGGGAGCAGAAATCTCCTGTTTAAAGGGAGCTTGGGCTGTATATACTGTGGTTTGGTTTGTTTTTGTTGTTGTTTGTTTCTTTTCTGTATTCTCATCTATGTGAACACAAAATGAATATTTTGTAGCTACATAGTATAAAAAGAAGTGTAGGTTGAGATTATCAGTATGGATGTCTATATGGAATTATCGCCGTTAGGGAAAATGCTCTGCATTCTGCAAGCCTGAATTTCTAGAAGGCTTGCCTGGCCTTAGCACTAATGTGACTAATTGTTTCACATGAGCAGTAGTCTGAAGTGACCTGTTTACTCTTTGACAGTGTTATTGGAGAGCATACGCTGTCCAAGAATGCTAAGAATGAAGGTTACACTGAGAAGGTGCCTTCCTGATGCCCAGGCTGGCCCTGGACTCACTGTCACCCTCAGGGTCAGTCTCTTGGAGTCTGTGGATAAGAGACTGTCTATTTCCCCTTTTATTATATAAAATATTGATGAACATGTAGTCTTGAGATTATTAATGTATTAGATTGTTAGACAGGACCTTATATAACACACTGGGGACAAATGACTATACAGCTGAGGAGGACCTTCAGTTTTTGTTTTACTTGTATGAGTGCTTTGCCTGTGTGTGTGCACTCCGTGTGGGTGCCTGGTGCTCACTGAGGTCAAAAGAGGGCATTCGACCCCCTGAAACTGGAGTTACAGATGATTGTAAATTTCCATGTGGAAGTTGAATAAAACTCAAGATTCTCTGAAGAGCAGCGAATGTTCCTAACTGTTGAGCCATCTCCCTAGCTGTGAATTTGAATTTCTGATACCCTTGCCTCAAATTCCTGAATGCTAAGATTCCATGTAGGGAGGAGAAGGCACAAGGATGTGAAGTCCAGAGTAATTGTGTGTTGTTAATATGGGCAAGCCTATGTCAAGGACCCCACAGACTCAGACGCATGGGAAATGGCACAGCCTTTTCTCCTGGTCTGAGTGTGAATTCTGATGGTGTGTACAGATAATGGCCACCACAGCTTTCTCCCTCTGGCCTGATGTTTATGCCTTGAAGGCAGCTCTCCTGTAGAGGCTGTCCCTACTGAAATGAGCTAAACCTGACTCCTTGTCTGTCTGTTAGCAATAACTTCACCTCCTTGTTTAACACTGTACAATAAACACGCTGAGCACCCAGGGTGCTGTGTTTGTGTGTCCGTGTGTTTGTCTTTTCCTCATTTCCCCACTGTCTCAGCCACACCCATCTCTGGAGCTATGCTGGACATAGCCATTACAGGCATGTATCATGTATGCAGTTGATGAGGTGCTCTGGGGTTAACTCAGAGCTATGCGCATGACACAGCATGAATGTGGAAGTCAAGGGACAAGTTAGTTTTCCCCTACAATTAGGTGTATTCCTGAGACTTAAACGATTTAAACCTAAGTGTATTTGATAAAGGAGCATGGAGTTCACAAACACAGTAGCTTCCATGACGATAGCTATTGGCATCTGTACTACACAGAATGAGATTCATATTATCTTGAAGGATATTTTTGTTGTAAAAACTATCTGGTATGATTCCTGCATTGTACAGAAACTGCAAACAGATAGTATAATGTTTCTACCAATTAAAAATACAGTTGTCTAAGTGGAATTCAGATTCAAACTCCTGTGGGATTAAAATAAGTATCTGTTGGTACACAATAATTTTTTTCTTCTATTAACCTTAATTAACGAGTTGTTATGGTAAAGCAGGCCTGTGATCCCAATATTTGGGCGGATCAGGTCCTCTTAAGCTGTATAGCAAGTCTGACATCAGTCAGGGCACATGAGATTCTGTGTCAAAGACAAACAAATCCCCACAAAACAAACAAAGCAAAGCAGCAGCAGCAATGACGACGGTGACACTCAGTAACCGTTACATACTTAGGTCAAAAGCTGCTTAAGACACATTACATTTTATAAATGATTACAAATTCAGTTACCTTGAATTCTTCATAGGTGACCTGAGTACCTTTGAAGGTCAAGTCCCCAAATCTAAAAGCTGCACTGCCGAGTTACTTACGTTCTCAGTCAAGGGCAGGCTATCTATTCTTTTCGTGAGGTTCTGAAGCTGAGCATAATACCAGTCCTTTTCCTTTTCTTCTTTGTCAAGATCAGCAAGGAGTAATGATCTGTTTAAAAGAAGGGTAAATTTACACAAGCTATTACATATTGCCTGGTGCTCTCAGCAGCTGCTGCTGTAAGACAGCAATGGACTTGTGAGAGCGCACTGACTGGGGTTTGTAGTAGGACTTGGGTGTTACAACCATTGACTTCTGAGTATCAAGTGTGCTCCTTCCCTGCTAAGACGCTCATCAGTTCTGCTTCAACCAAGGGCTCTCTTTCATATAGTCTAAGAAGTGAGTGAAAGGTATGGCCAGATTAGAACCCAAAGCCAGGAAAAGAATAAACACTACACTAACAGAGTTAAGAATAGCTGCACTGTTTGGGGAAGAGAGAAGCCTGGGGGAGGGAGAAGCCTGGGTAAGGGAGAAGCCTGGGTAAGAGAAGCCTGGGGGAGAGAAAAGCCTGGGTAAGAGAGAAGTTTAGGGAAGAGAGAAGCCTGGGGAAGGGAGAAGCCTGGGGCTGCATCCAGGTAGGCTGCTGTGCTGAGGTAGGCCACTCTGCAACAACACTGTGAATAAACACATCACATTTATAGTCAGAGGGCGCTACTCTGAGGCAGAAAGAACCGGTTCTACCACACACCTGACCATTATAAACATAAACATATAACAGAAGACTGTGACTGAGATAAGACTCAATAGACTAACAAGTGCAAGCTCCTTATTGTTCCCTAAGCAAAGTATAGTATACTTTTCTTGTGTTGTTTCCAGAGGCTTTCTATAAAATGAAGAATAATGTGCATAATTACATGTACACTTAAAAACATAAATACTAGGGGTTGGGGATTTAGCTCAGTGGTAGAGCGTTTGCCTAGCAAACACAAGGCCCTGGGTTCAGTCCCCAGCTCCGAAAAACAGAAAAAGAAAAAAAAAACATAAATACTAGATTATTAGTATATATGTTGTCCTACACATGTTTTTTTCATTTAAAATATCATTCCATATGAGAACAAAACACTTACTATGTACTTCTTTATAGCTGCCTAACTCTGTTTATCTCACGAAATTCATAAACTCATAAAGGAGAAATACTACGGCCAATCCTTTGCTGGGGAGCACTCAGGGCCTTTCAAGTGTAATGAATATTATATAATATTTATTACATGAATGTCTTTATGCACTTCATTCCATACATGTTCATGCATGAACACATGGTAAATTTTGAGGGTACATGAATTTTAACTTAAGTGTCCTAGTAAGGTCTTATACCAACTGTATAACCTATAATTTCCACACATTTAAGTGTATGATACAACTTCTAGAGTCTTACATAAGTAGATTTATAGCCTCCAGGATATCACTCTGACTTTGATTTCTTTTGATGTGCATGAGACTAAGCTTTTTTCCAAGTTTGCAGCCCACTCCTTTCGGTAACTTCTGCTTCTCATTAGAGGATGTCTATACTGGGAACGGCACGACTCAGTCACTTCAATTCATCACTTAAGACACTTTTGCTATGGATATTCATGTCATCAGACCTGTGAATATTTTCTATTATGATCTGAACTTTGGCCATATACAATGATGCTCTCCTCTCTGATGATACATTATTTTTAAAATTCTGTTTGGTATTTCCTTGGGAAACATTTGTAATGAGTACTAATGTGTATAGAAGATTTTGTTCTTGCTAAGATCACTTTTCCCAAGAAACAATTTCAAAGCTAAGCATCCTCAATTGTGAGAAAATAAATGGACAGGGACTGGCAAGAGATAAATGATGCCACAGCAGGAGCCAAGAGCATTTTCCCCTAAGTGTCAGAGAGGCCAAGATAAAAGGAACATGTCCATTGAAAGTTCTCATTACTAATAGCTGTTATGAAATCTAGCACTTGCAGTAAAATCCATTTAAGAAATTCTTTTCTCTAAAGCTCTCTAACTAATAATATCAGCACCAAAGCAAGTTCCTGGGAAGTCTGGCCTGCTCACATGGCCTTTGCCTCTTTATGGAATGAAAAGGAACAAAGAGAGGGAAGACCCTGGCACAGCTAAGGGATGAAAGAGAGCTCAACACCCTTCTAGTCCACGTGGCCAGGCTGACTTTTAGAGATGGCCTCACCCCAAATCAAAATAACATCGCCTTTGTCTACCAGTGAAACATGCTGCACTCCTTCCTATATTTTAATTTTTTATGTATGTGTGGGTGTACTGTTTGTATGTGTGTGTACCATATACATGCTGCCTATGGAGGTCAGAAGAAGGATCCGAGTCCCTGGAACTGGGTTTACAGCCAGCTGTAAGGCACCCTGTTAGGCATGACTATTTCTCTCACTTGTGGTTACAGCTAGCCTGCCTTCCATAATGGAGTTCCTTACAAAGTAGCAGCTACTGAATTTCGTTCAAAAGATAACCTGAAATTCTACTATAAGTCATTGATACATTTACCTACGTATAAATATTGTGATTTAGGGTTTTACCCAATGTACAGATTATTTTACTCAACGAAAGGTGGCTATGCTCACCACTGTACCAAGGCTTCACCATGTGTAGAATATTTAAAAGACCAAAGTAATCAAATATAAGATCTTAGAATTTCAAGAAAATTCCTCCTGTCCACTTTTAGAATTGTTTCGAGCACGATCATTAACATATTTAAACCAGCAGATTGTGGGGCACACACACACCTTTCATCCCAGCACGTGGGAGGTGGAGGTGGAGGCGGGGATATCTCTGAGCCAGCCTGGTCTACAAAGCAAGAAAGATGTTTAAAACAAAGTGATGCTCCATCGGTGCAGGCTGCCACCTATCATCTTACATCAGAACAGCAGAGGGAGCTCCCGTACACAAGAGTACACACTGCATAAGGAACAAATGTTACCTCTCTTTCTCAAGCTCTTCTAAGTATCCAGTGCTTTCTCTGCTTCCATTTACAAATGCTCTTCTTGGGAATGACCCCATGGGGACAGGACTGCATTCTCCTGAACGGCTTGATACAGATCCTTCCCGACTTCCATAGGATCGGAGGGACATTTTCGAGCGTAGTTTCACTCCGGGGAAATTGCTATCTAAGTTAAATTCTAAACAGAAACAAGTTCTTATGTAGTAACTGCTTTATGCCATGTAAAATACTCCTATTACATTATTTTAAAAGTGAGTTCTTAGGTTTATATTTTAACTACAAATATATGCAGTTGAGTAATTATTTAAAATAGTTAAAACTTGCCCTGCAAAGTCAGCATGAGTTATACTGCAAACAAGTGTGTTAAAGGAAAATCACACAAAATCCTTAGAATCCCTGTAGATAATATTAGGAACTCAAAAAGTAATTTGTCTGGTTTCATTTATTAAGAAGCAGGGTCCCTGTCTGGCACTGGAATTTTTAGGCAATAAAGTGAGAAAGGCATTTTAAGACAGATATTACTAGAAATAGCATAGGAAAATACAGGCAAAAAGACTATGACAATACCCCTTCGCACCTATCTGCCACAGAAGCCTCCTGGCACATGGCTTACTGAAGCGTATTTAGTCACTGGTAGAATGAAATGAGTTTCAAAAATATGTCAGATCTGAGGGGAAACGTCAAAGCCAATGATGTGAAGCAGAGACAAGCAACAGAGCTTGTATCTATTTGCATTCCACAGCTACAACCCAGTGGGGAGTGAGGAAGAGGAGCAGGCTGAGCCCAGGTCCGCATGAGAGCAGCTGCCCTGGAAACTGAGCTTACAACAGTATCTCTAAAGTCCTTTAAAAACGTACCTTTAAGGCGCTCTAGTAAATCAATCTGTCCGGAAGTCATAGTCTCATCTTCAATACTTCCCTGCAGCTGCTTAAGTACTTCCTAGTGAGAGAGCACAGTACATTAGCATGAAATGCTAAATAACCTTTCAACACACGAGTCTGTATTTCTTGGCATTTAGATAGGACTGGGGAGAAAACTATTTCAGTTCACACTGACAACATGCCATAGGCTATAATGTATATTAAACATACTACCTATTTTTCATTATTTTATCCCAACAACAATAGTGGTATTTTGTGATAATGGTGATTTGAGGAGTCTCCATGCAAGACACTTCATGGCATACTTTATAAAGGAAGGTAAAGGGGTTGGGGGGAAGTATGATCCAAGTACATTATATGCAGACATAAAAAGACATAATGAAACAAACTCATTGTTTTTTACAATATGGGCTAATGACTTTTAAGAAAGCTGGAATTGAAAAATCAGCTGACACCTACAGACTTGCTTAAGCCATACAAAAGTGGCTACTTAGAACCCACATCTCTAGGCCTGTACCTGCACAAGCAGGAGAAATTCTGCTGTCTAGTGACTTACCACTCAGGGCCAGGCACACCCGAGGGCTGACCAGAGCATTGGCTCAGTCTTTTCAGACACTCACATGCTAGCTGCCTCCAGCCCTTGATGTCACTGTCTTTCTTCACACAGAAAGGATTTCTTGATTTTCCCCCCGAAAAAAGTTTGAAATAATTTTCTATCCAATTTTTCTGCCTGGCTACCTATAAACCTTGGTTTTTATTAGTATTCCTTAATAACTGCCCGTACTTCCCATACAGTGGTGCAGGCCTCAGGAGCTTCCAGCGTGTCCTTTGTTTCACAATTAGTTTTCGGAAGTCGGGGATGCAGTGAGCATCTGCAACCTTGACTTAAGGCCGTGTCGCTGGACAGTAAGTGATCGCAGACGAAAGCATGGAAAGAAACCTGCCAGAACGTGAGCTAATGCTCGAGGGACAGCTCCCTGCCCTGCCTTGCTCTTGTCATTGTGTGCAATGAAAACAAAGGACCTGTGGTCTTACATGTGCCCGTCAAACAGCAGGCTGTGTTGTTGTCTGAATTGCTTCAGTGGGAGGTGTGGGACGTGAAGCTGACTTTCTCTGTGGGAAGGATTCTACATTCACATAGGACACCTCTCTTCAGCCAGAGCAGAGCGTGCCCAAATGCTTAACTGAGCTGAGGGGCACTTCTCTTCCTTAGCTTGAGAACACTGCAGACTATGGCTTCCTTTTCCAGGGTTCTCGTTCTTCTGCCTCTGGCTGGCAGCTGCAGCAGTCCTTGAACATCTCATATCACCTCCTATCACCTTATCATCGTGTGTCACACAGAAAAAACCAAGTGTGCAAAGAGAAAGAGGACCCCATTAAACACGATCACATAGGATGAGTGGAGAGAGAGTTTCCCCTCCCTTCAGTGACAGAACTACAATCTAAATCAGTGGGCAGGCTACAGTAGGCAAAGCTCAGTGGTGTGTGCTTAGGTAGGACACACAGGTTTGAGAATCGGTCCCTCTCCAGATCCCTGTAAAAACTGAGGGACTCTGGCATGTGCTCACATTTTCTAATCTGAACTCCAGTTAACATTCACACCTTGTAATAAAACTAGTGCTTTAAGGGAGGACTTACAGTCTGAATTTGCATCTTGGAACTCACATGCTGATTCCCGAAAATTGTCCTGACTTCCACATGTGCAACATACATGCATACAAACACAGGGACACACATGTACATGCATGGACATAGCAAGTAAATAACTGAACAGGAAGTCTCTGTGGCTAGGCACAGCTCAGCAGTAGAATGCTTTTTTATTGAGAATGTGTGTCACCTTAGGCTTAATTCTCAAGGCCAATATCTGTACATCTGTTAGAAATCTATTAATAAAAGCAGCAATGTAAATAAAACAAATTAAATTTAAGGCTACAATTTTTTAAGGGTTTTAAGAGTAGCAATTTTGCGAAGTATTAGCTTATTCCAATGTGTCTATTAGGTTATCTTTGTTAAGTGCTTCTAATTATAAACGTCACTGAGCAAAGCCGGATAAGCCAACTCACTCACATCCAGTTACTTAGCCTTAAGAGGACAACATCTAGCATGACTTACTTTACTCACAGCTTGCAATGAATAGTCTATGCCTACTAACAAAGTAATCCCAACTGTGCTCTGTTTTGAGGCTCAATGTGCACAGGGACAGATCTTCAGTCCTTGGTGGCTTGGCCTTTCCAGCCTTGGTCCCCTCAAGTTCTGGTCAATGCATCTTCAGTTCCCAGAAATAACCATTATGCTGGAACTAGACAGTACACAGTCCTTTGAGTCTCTGTTTCTACTTTAACATAATTGTCTGTAAGATAACTCCATGTTACTAAGGCTGACATGGAGAACGCTAACCCGATCACTCTGTACAAACATCTAGTGGACACAAGTACTTACTTCTCGTGGCGTAGTTTCTCAGAGTTCAAATGCTGCAGTCACAGGGTTTACCTTGAAAAGAAACTGCTGTAGGGTGTGTGAGTGTGTGAGTGTGTGAGGAGTGACTGTGTGCCTCTGTGCCTGAGATAGGCCCCTGAGCAGTGTGCCCATTCCAATATTCCCATCTGTGGGACTGTTTTAAATCTTAACCATCTGAGTAGGAGTCAAATGATCTTCATACTCACTGATGAAGGTGATGCTGAGATATTTTCCACTAGTGTACCCGGACATTTATCTTCCTTTTCTAATTATCTTTTTAGTTTTTGAGGCCGTGTTGCAAAAAAAACCTGGATAGTTAAACCTATCTGTCTGTCTATTCAAATGTGTATACACCCAGGTGTGTGTGTGTGTGTGTGTGTGTGTGTGTGTATTCACTTGTGAGGGTCAGACAAGCTTTGGGAGTCAGTTCTCATCTGTTGTGCTGAGGCTGCTGCTAAGCCAGATGCCCCAGGCTAAGGACCTCGAGCTGCTGGGAAATGGTCCTCCTGTCTCTGCTCTCCTCTGGTCTTAGGAGTGCCCGGACTAAGGATGCCAGCAGCACATCGCTTTCTTCTGTGCTCCCCCTGCATGTACTCAGTCTTGTGCCTTTACCTGCTGACTAAATTCACTATCTTATTGTTTATAGCAGAAGTTCTTTTATATTTTGAAATAAGTTCTTTTGTAGAATGTATTGTAGTGGGGGTTGGGGATTTAGTTCAGTGGTAGAGCGCTTGCCTAGCAACCGCAAGGCCCTGGGTTTGGTCCCCAGCTCCGAAAAAAAAAAAAAAAAAGAACCAAAAAAAAAAAAATGTATTGTAGTGTGGTAGGTTATTTTCAATAGTGAAAGATGGCCTGTTTTTTTTTTTTTCATTTTTTTTTATTGAAGCCTTCTAGAAGACATATGTTTTTAATTTTGATGAAGCCTTTACTTTTTTTAATATATATATAAAATTAATATATAGATCAACTTGACACAAGCTAGAGTTATCCGAGAGGAGGAAAGCTCAGCTGAGAACAGGCTTCCATAAGATTAGATTATAAGGCATTTTTTTTTTTTTTTTGGAGCTGGGGACCGAACCCAGGGCCTTAGCAAGCGCTCTACCACTGAGCTAAATCCCCAACTCCTATAAGGCATTTTCTTAATCAGTGATAGATGGGGGGAGGGCCTAGAGGACCAGTGATCCTAGGTTCTGTAAGAAAGCAGGCTGAGAACCCTCCATGGCCTCTGCATCAGCTCCTGCCTCCAGGGTCCTGCCCTGTTTGAGTTCCTGTCCTGACTTCCTTTGGTGATGAACTGTGATGTGGAAGTGTAAATCTGATAAAACCCTTTCCTCCCAAGTTGCTTGGCTCATTGTTGGTATTTCATTATAGCAATAGTAACCTTAACAAAGACAAGTTGGTACCAGGATAGGGAGGTATTGCTGTGACAGACCTGACTATGTTTTGGGGAAGAATGTGGAAGGACTTTGGAACTTTAGAGTAGAAAAGCCATTCGGTATTAAAAGCTTGGTGGGCTGTTCTGTGGAACCTTGGAAGATAAGAATGTCGAGGGCAGTGCAAAAGATGGAGGCCTGGCTTGGGAAGTTTCAGAGGGAAATTTAAGGACTCTATGGGGGTCATTTGTTTCTTTCAATTAAGACTGTGGTTCTGGTCAGCTGAGGCTGAAGAAACAGCTGTGATAACAGGACTAGAACCACTAAAGCAAAGCCTCTGCTCTGCTGGGACACCTGACGCCAGTTGGCTCGAGCTGAGAAATTACCAGTAACTAAGACGAGCCTGCTGAGCTGAAACCTTTTTGGGATGTGTTTCCTGAGAGCCACACTGATTTGTTTTTATTGTAATACACTTCCCTGTGAAAAATCTATAGTACTTCTGGCATTCTATAAAAATTTCCTTTTGTTTCAATACATTATTATATTTTTGTAAAGAATTGCTGACTAACTCCAACACCGGGATTGCTTCTGAATTACCACCTATCTTCTGTTTTCTTGATTACCATTTTCTTATTTCTCAAACTTGACAGTATGCAAATGGTGTATATGTAAGAACAAGAAAGACGTACGGTGGTAGGTGCGTTCTTCTTCCAGAACTTACTCTTCCTGCTGTAGGGGTTGCTATTTTCCATTCTATTAGTCACAGTGAATGGTTTAAAGCTAACTTAGTTTTCAGGTAATTTAAATCTTGAATGTGACCTTTTTTTACTTAGATTGAAATATGGCAAACTGGCTTCCTTAGCCTTTAACCTCCTACTCTGCGTGGCCTCACATCCGACATTGGCACAGCAGATGCCATCTCTTGAGCATCTTTCTGTGGTTTCCCACTCCTGCTTATTTTCTGGTGACACTTATCTTATTAGCACTAAATCTGGTCCTTGGTGCCGAGGTTTTTAATCTGGTTCAAAAAGTTCAAATTCTGGCAAATACCTTATGAAACCAAAGTTTCTCTGTAGCAAGTCCTGCAAGCTAGCATTCCGCCTTCCCCTAACCTCCCATCAAAGGCAGCCATATCTAGAGTTCTTCTTGCCTGCCTTCAGGGATGATACCTTCCAGCAACGCTGTCTGCTGTGCCCAGAATAAAGATCAGCTTGTACTTATCCAATGTCCCCAGAGAGGAAAGTCACCAGTAATCTCAGCCTTGCTTTGCTTTTCATGACGCTGGGAAAGTTGGCATAGCATTTCTTTCACAATGTTTTAATAAGTATGTTTAAATAGGGATTCTTTCTGAACACAGCCACAGTATCATATTTATATCAAGTATTTCCTCAATTCCCTCAAATGTATGGTCTGCTCATATTTCCCTAACTCTTTATATACATTCTCCTGGCTGTTACCCCACAGCACTTTTATACCTTCATAGCGATGTTCTGTAACCAACAGCAGGATGTACCTGGCCTTTCTTTGTGATGACTAGACTGATAAGGTCAGGAAACATGCTGTAGTGAGATTGTATGTGTCCCAAAGACTACTAAGTGTGTTTGGGGAGAAGAACAACTATACTTAATTGTAACCCAAAATGGAATGCACCAGTGGTTTCAAACACATCTTTCTGCACATCAGTCAGTGGAAAACACAACAGGCCACAGCTCTGCTCTTTAACAGCAGGGCGTTAGGGAAGCAACACATAGCTAACTTCACTGAAGTTTGTAATGGCCCAATTCTGACGACACCCATGGACAGATCTGCCAGGATGCGTGCATAAAGAGTTGGATAATCACCAAATCCAGGCACACCTGCATCTCCCGATGCAGCCTGATAGCCCATCATATAAGTTTGTGTGACCTGTACGATCACTCCGAAAGGCACACTACTTCAGCATGGAGATTAAAGTGTCAATTAAAATGTCTTGCCCAAAATGTTTCTTAAAAACTATTTCTGAATTTACTTACGTAATTAAATAAAAAGTTAAATCTAGATCTGAGTTCTCTCACAAATTAGATGTTTACTATCTAAACAGGTCCTCTAGGAGGAGGTCTACAGAGTATACTAGTCAAGTACACAAAATGTATCTGTACTTTGTAGTCTTGAACTCACACACATGCCCCGGACTGCAGTTTAAAGTGTTGGTAGGTGTTAAATAACAAATGGCTTTTTTAACCTATTAGATAACTGACCCAGGTACTTAAAGTCACTGATCTGTAGCTGGTGATAAGGAAAAATAAGTGTTTGTTATAGTTTACCTATTTCCAAAGGGCTATGAAGTGAATATTTTGGAGATGTTATTGCCAGAGTGTTTTATGGCAATTATTAGAGTGGAAAAAAAGATCAATAGCAAGATAGGTAAGAGAGTTGTGAGATCAAAGGCTGCCCTGTTAGGATAGGATGTCGTATCTAAAGGATAAGTAGGAAAGAGAAGATCAGTTTCCTCAGTGATAAACAACAGTCTAGAAAAGAGAGGAGGCTTTGAAATGGCAGAGAAAGAACTAGACAGACTAGGAATATGGAAAGATACGGAAAGCAGAGTGTTCAGAGGAAAAAGTCAGAATTGAGATGTTAAAATAGCCAAGCAACAGAAACAACACAAAACAAATTTTTTAAAGGAAAGAAATAAACATTTCTACTGACAATCTCCAATTTTATGAAGTTATTAAATTCAGTGGGAAGTTGCTTAACTGGAAATTAAAGTAACTAAAATTTTAATCAATGACTTTGAAGACAGAAGGTTTTCGCCTCTACACACTAAATACTCTAACTCTTTTTGCTACCTGGAAAAAACTTCAGGGCTTGAAGTACCATGGCAATCACCACGTAGACTTGATGATGACTGTATTTTCTAAACAGGACAATGTAACCTTTGAGATACTAGTCAATATCTGTAAAATAAAGCTAATCTCCACAAGTATACAGAAAACCTTTCCACTAAATCAAGTATAAGGTAAAGTTGGGGATCTTATTTTTAAAATTAAAGACTAAGAATGAACCAAAACCAAGGTTAATTTTTTTTGCATGATTCAGTAGATTAATTTGATGCATTTACTAAGAATATGTTAACTCTTCTAAGAGTTTATTATATATAGTTTTAGGTAAATAAAGTGTCTTAGCTATCCCAAGTTTACAAGAGGAAACACTGAAAGTGGATAAGCTACAATCAAAGTCGCAGTCTTGATACCTTCATGTTAGATGCCTCAGTTTCCAGTTCTGTAAGGTGATTGGAATTATCTTCGAGCTCTTGTCGAAGATTTGAGTTCTCCATCTTCAGGGCCTCAACTTGCTTTAACAACTGATCATATGAGGCTGCTGCCATCCTTGGCTACCCTTGGACCTATAAGGTTAAAAAGGATTTTGAAATTCACTACTAAAAATGGAGTAGCTGCGTGTAGACAAAGGAAGCGAAGCTCTCCAGACAGGAGGAGTGGTGCTTGTGTCCAGGTTTGCTCTCCAAACGACATCTTTCAAGCACCAATAGTTTCTTCCCTAAGAGGACGGAACATGGGGTCTGAGCTGAAGAGAAACAGGAAAGGGCAGAGCTTCAGTCCCTTTTGAAGATATCTGCATGTCTACAGGTAAGATTTCTACTGGTAAGACTCTTTCAAGGTTAAAGATGACCTAACTAGTCCAGTACGTCAAACTTACAGAATATAACCACTGATAAAGAATCTGTGTAAGTAACGTTGCACTTTAGTTTCTGATTTGGACTTGGCTAATAGGATTTCAGAACTAGGATACAGTAATGAGACGAGAGTTCATCCTACCATTTTTATTTAATAAAAGGCTTTGTATTAAAACATTATCTATGGCAACGTAGTTCTTAAGATTTACAATGCCAAAGAACTCCAGCCATTCATAAAGTCATCACAAAGGAAAACAAAATTCTGATGGGAGTATCCTATGGCAAAAGTGGTCAGTATTCAAACAGGCTAAAAGATAAAAGGGTTAACATGGATGACCTTAGAAGTAAGACTGCAAAGAAAGGAGAGAAAATAGAGAAGACAAGAGAGAGAACAGCTCAGAAATAAGAGGTCCTTGGCATGACTAGTTACAGGATGACACAAGGTATGCTGGGATTGATCAAGGAAGAGTCAGGAAGCCCACATTCTCTGTTTAGTTTAATGTCAACTCACTTTGGAATTAAAATTAAGAATAAACAATTCTGCATTATCTAATACAAGAATAATATCATACTGGCTACTCATGATAATATGGGAATGGCACAACTTGGGGACCTTGATAACATATCAAGGGACTCGGATCTAGTCAGTTCTACAAGTCATTGGTGAATGGGACAGCCCAGCGATGCCCAAGGAGGGAGGCCTGGGTTGGAGACCATCCACAGGAAGTCTCCAATGTGCAAAGGACAAGCACTTGCATTTGGATGCCCGGGCTCAGGCTTAGGGGTGGTTATTTGTCAGCTACCATTTGCCCCTTCGTTACTTCAACCTGCAGCTGGGCATTTACCAACTGCTTTAATATAGCTTACAGGAACACCAGTGGAGTCAGCACACAGTATAGACTGAAAAACAAAAACGTGTAAGTAAACTATAAAACACACGTGTAGCATAACTTCTTAACAAAACTTCCAGTGAAGCCGTCCTTCCCTTACACCAACAGACGAGAGTGCAGAAGTAAGCCACTCTCTGCAGCACCAACGAGAGCTCTTAAAGATGGAGGAGAACCTCACAGAAAAAAAAAATAACCATTTTTCTGTTTAGATATGCCAATAATGAGCAGGTCCAGAAATACACAGCACATTGAAATCACCTGACAAGTGGGGATCTGACGAAGTTCTAATAATTAAGCTTCAAAGTAATTTATTTCATTTACAAAAACAGATGCTACTCTAAAACAACAAACAAACAAGGAAACGTAATGTGGAAATATACTAAGACAGGTCACAATTACACAATCACAAAAAGCAAACCGCACAGCAGGCAGACACTATTACAAGTGTTCAGATGGGGGCTGACCTTGGTACAGACTGTGCACAGAAGTTCTATGCCCAAGGAGGCCAGAAGAGGGCATCAGATCCTCTGAAGCTGGAGTTATAGGCAGTTGTGATCTGCCCCGTGTCTGTATGAGAACCAACCTAGGTTCTCTGGAAGCCACAGCAGGCAGTCTTAATGGCTGAAACCTCTGGCTTGTTTTGAATGGTAGTCTTTCATGATTTTCCTGATCTCTATTCCCCTACACAACCTCACTCATTGAAGTTCTTCTGCTCTAACAATGGAAAAGGAAACAACAAGATATTTCATGCAGGAATTCTCCACCTTTCAACCCTCCTAGGACGCTGAGTTGTCACTCTTCACCTGCAACTGGTCTTTACAAAACTTGTGAACTCATGCATTTACTTTGGGAATACATTTCATGCCATCATAAGAATTTCATACCAAATAATATAACTGGAAAGTCATTCAGCAACTTTTTATTTTTAAATTTGGGAGCTGGAGGTGATGCTCAGTGGTAGACTTCTTGCCTTGAATGTGCAAGGCTCTGGGTTTAATCCCCAGCACCCACACAAGCACAGGAAAGATGCTTATGTGATCACACAATGGTACATGCCTGTGAAATGAGAAAAATAATCTCAAAACCCTGACTTTACGAAGAGTATACACACACGCCAATTTATTTTTCTATAGTTAAGAAGCCAATTAGATCTCTGTTCATGCATAAATATTTAGGTAGGTCAAAAGCAAGCCAAAAGGAGACTGTTATCTAACTCTTCTCCAAATGCTTACTGAAAAACACAGCATTGCAAGAAATGAGAAAGGCAACGTAAATGTAAAAGATACATAATTAGGATTAAATGTGGAGAACTCATTGTTACTATTTTAAGTCTGGGGTTGCTGAAACCCTAAGTTGCTGGAGGTTTTTCCTCTCTCAAAGTATGTTCTTCTAATGTTGAGCCATTCCTGAAACAAACCCCACTTGTTCGTGCTTTATTCTCTTCAATTTTAAGTATTTCAGTATCTTATGAGAACCATGTGTGGGGGTGGAGGGCAGCAGGGGTGGGGAGGTGTGTTTATGTATGTGTGTGTGTATGTGAGTGTAGGTGTGTTTATGAATATGTATGTGTGTGGGTGTGTGTGTATGTGTGTGTGTTTGTGGGTGTTTATGCACATGTTTGTATGTGTGTGTGTGTGCATGTATGTATGTGTATGTGTGGGGACTTTAAGATTTTGAATGAAGATTATGCTACATCCATAAAACAAAGTGGTGCATGTCTCATTTTTTAATGTGGTCTGGACTAGTTTGATACTAATCTGTGAAAACCAGCTAGGATTCAAATCAGAAAGTTCCCTCTGGAAAGAAAGATTCTTTAACTGTTTAGAAATATCTTCAGTAGGTAAGTCTTCTTGCTAATTTGTCTCCTCTAGCTGTCTAAGCATATTGTCAGCATCATATATAGTCTACCATTTAAAAATTCTTTGTCTTCTTCTCTCCTTCATGTTTGTCTGGTCCTTTGTTTCTTCTAAGACTTCTTTAAGAGTGTGTACATGTGTGCACGTATGCATGTGTGTGCTCTGACCTCCTCTTCGGTGTGTACATATGTGCACGTATGCATGTGTGCTTTGACCTCCTCTTTGGTGTGTACATGTGTGCACGTATGCGTGTGTGTGCTCTGACCTCCTCTTTGGTGTGTACATGTGTGCACGTATGCGTGTGTGTGCTCTGACCTCTTTGGTGTGTACATGTGTGCGTGTATATGTGTGTGTGCTCTGACCTCCTCTTTGGTGTGTACATGTGTGCACGTATGCGTGTGTGCTCTGACCTCCTCTTTGGTGTGTACATGCATTTTCATGCTCTTTGCTATGGTGCATCTTACTTTTCCAGGTCCAGAGCAGCTGCCTTACACAAAGCCTCTCTGACACCTCTAGTCCACACTGCACACTCCTGCTGAAGGAGCAGTAAACATGACGAACCCTGGCGTAACTATGCTCTAGCTTACTTTGACATGTTTTGTCTCCCCACCTAAGGTACACATACACATCTTTAGGAGATGTCTGTTTGTAACATGCAGTTTCTGTAATTCCACAAAAATGTTCCCAACTCTAGTCACATAGAAGGTAAATGCAAGAGAAAAGAACAGACAGAATACGCCCTATCAGTTACAGGAACAAACAGAAAGCAAGACAAAGTCAAAGAAAAATGAAAAAATACTCTTCCATTAAAGAATAAAATAATGGATTCCTTTCTGTGGCTACATAATGGAATCAAAAAATATTTAATAACTTCTTATCCATACACCATCACCTAGTCTTGTAAGGGGGTGTTAGTGGTATAAGAAACCTTTTCCTATCAAAAGTACTTATGCCCAGAAGGTGCTCCCCTTCCACTCTGGGCTGACAGTACCAACCATGTCAGACTATAAAGCCAAGCTCCACCAGTGGGAAGAAATGCAGTCTCCATCTAAGTCAGGGAAAAGCCCGATGCTGGTTTTCACTTTCAGAGTATGCTGGCTAGCAGGGTTTTGGCTCTGGGTTTTCTTTACAAAAAGAAAAAAAAATACTATTTTTCTTAGTTTAGAAAACTATTTCTGCTTTGTTTGGGTATTCTTTTATATGTTGCTGATTTTCATTTCTAGCAACAGTCTGGACTGTTTGAGTCACAGGAGCACATAAATATAAACCTTTTAGAGACGGGCTCTATGCACAGTAAGAAAGCTAAGACATTATATTAAAGTAGGACCCAAATCTATGACTGGTGCAATTGAAGGCCGTGACTAGACAGACACCAGGAGACACGAAGTAGGAATACTGTCTGACGATGGAGACAGACTGACGAGAGAGCTGGGAGGTAATGGACGTCACCAGGCATCAAAAACTAAGACAGGGACAAGTTCTTTCCTTGGAGTCTTCAGAAAAAATTAATCTTTCCAACACTCTGGCCTCCAGAAGAGTAAAATCAGGGATTTCTAATGTTCTAGACTACCATCGGTGGCACTCTGTTACAACAGCTCTGGGAAAATAATATAAAGATAAGCTAATATGTCCCTTGTTCTGAGGTCACCTGGAGTTTGGGGGTCAGGAAGCTCTCCCATAAAAGGACCCATTAGGGCTGTGTGCACCACCTACTGTTCTCTTGGCCACAACTGCTTCACCCATCAGACCACAGTGGCATCAATGCAAATGTATTTCAGGAAAGGAAGGCAACAGACCTGGCAGAAACAAAGATAAAAGGGAGAGCCAGGTCTTTCAATCTGACTATCATACTACTGAAACGAGCCCTTAAAGAAATAGAAATTTCCTAAGAATCTCATGGTGGAAGAAGCAAAGGGAAACTTGTCTCCTGGGAAAAGATTCCACACAGTTGTAAAAACCTTTTGGATTACAGAATGAGAATAAAGTCCAGACAAGGACATGATGGTAGTGGTCACACATCCTGACCTAAACTGTTTAGATGGACAAATCCTAGGTCCTCTATTTTCACTTTAATTTCACTTCAGGACAGAGAAGATGGAGGGAGGGAGGGGTCCCTACATCTCTCTCTTCCCAATGTGGCCACACTGAAGAAGTCTTCAGCTTCCACTTTTAATTTGGTTCTTTCAATTGGCTTTTAATTGCTGAGGATGGGTGACCAGACCTGACTTGGGGTACAGGTTGTGACCCCCAAGTTCAGTAACAGGAATAGTGTGTGTGTGTATGTGTGTGTGTGTGTGTGTGTGTGTGTGTGTGTGTGTGTGTGTGTGTGTGTGTGTGACTCAGACACAGACATGCACGCACACGCAGTATGGAGGAATCTAGGAAACCAGGGAGGGAGATATAACACCAGTGTGTATGTGGTTAGATGGTACAGAGAGGCTGGGGGTTGACTAGGAAGTCCACAAAAGGTGCTGCGAAAGTCTAAAAGGTACAAAGGATAACTTCATCTCTCAGTTTCTGTCACAGACTAAGTCCTAAGTAGTTAATATACAGATAAACACCCACTCACAAAAGAATTATTTTCAAAATTAATATTTAAAATGCTTCAAGGAAAAAGGCTATGCTAGGACACCTGTGGCAAACAAAATGACAGCACTGTTATCTCCAAACGCATGGCTTTTCTTGGCCACAAGGACTTTGCAGAGGTCATTAGTAAGGCCTGTACAGCAAATTTTCCTCAACTCGGCAGAACCAATGTTATCACATATGTCCTCAGAAGTTAAGACACAGGGTCAGGCAGGAAAGGACATGTGACAACGGAAGCAAAGCATCAGGTTCAGAGGGAGACAAATTATGACAGGGAGAGTGAAGAAAGGAAGTGAAGCTAGGGGGAAAGAAAGGCAGGGAAATGAATGTTTCTCTCCAGCTTTTAGGACATGCTGTGCCTCTGAAGTGTCTTCACTTTGGTACAGTGAAAACCATCTCAACTTCTGATCTCCAAGAATGGACAATAGTACATTTTTGTTTTAAACCATGAAGTAGGCTGCAGATATGGCTCAGTTGGGAGAGTGCTTGCCTTGCACACACAAAGCCCTGGGTTTGACCCCACCACCACATAATACTGGGTATACATCCATAACCCCAGCAGTAGAGGTAGAAAATCAGTAATTGCTCAAGACTATCCTGAGATACATGTGGAGTTCAAAGGTAACCTGAGCTATACAAGACGTCATCTCAAAACCCAAACAACCAACCAACCCTCACAAACAACAAACCCACTAAGTTTGTGGTACTTTTTTACAACAGGAACAATGCCAATATGATGATCACTTTTCTTAGGACTAAATTCCAGTGACCTTTTCTTGGTTCATAAAACAACCTTCAAATGCTTATGCAAATTCTCTGTCTCTATTCCTTTAAGAGGTCTAACTCGTCTTTTTTTTTTTGTAGGCTAGACTCAGTGGCTCTTAATAAAGGGGAGACAACAGAAATAACAGTGTACAGACATTCTGAAACATTGGTCACAAGTGCTTTCCTTTTTTCCTCTCTCCTGCTGTGTTCACTTGGGGAAAGCCAGCTGCCATGTCATGAAGACAGTCAAGCAGCCCCATGGAGATCTGCAAAACGAGCTACTTGCCGATAGCCACGAGGAAGCTGAGGCCAGACAAGTGAGCCATCTTAGAATTAGCCTCCGTTCTTGTCTGATGACTACCAAGATGACCAAAATCTTGACTGAAGCTTCCTGAGAAATTGGGAGTTTTCTCACACAAACAAGATGCTCCTGAACTCCTGCTTCATGGAAACAATAACATGCTTATAATTTAAGCACAATGTCATTTCAAGTCATTAAGGGTTGGTGTGATTTGTAACATAATAACATAACTAAAGCAACCAGTGAGTAGTCATGATCAAGTGTATACCATTGCAGTTTGAGGTAAGAATTCAGAAAAAAGGAACCCTACAGTCTCCACTAGAATAACGGCGAATATGGGATACTACACAGCTGTTAGCAGCACAAAATCAGTGGACAGAAAGTAAAAAGGACAGGTCTCTAAAAATGGCAGTGAGTTAAAACATTTGGGTAGCACACACAGGGCATGAAAGCAAAGACAATAGCTCTCAGAGTACACATGGTCACGCCGCACTACTGAAGACGGAACAAGAGCACACTCTGAAGGAGGACGGATAAACAACACTTAGTGTGCATATGACCGTATTCCTTAGCTTTCGAAAGGAACGAAGCTAAAACACAAGAGACTAAAGCACGGTATAACGTAGACCATATATGAAGACATTATGCTAAGTGAACTGAGCCAGTCAAAAGACGTCAACTATACGAATCTTTTTATAAGTTCTACAACAGGTAAATTCACAAAGGCATAAAGTAGTGAGCTGGTTGCTAGGTGTCAAGGGGCAAGGAAAACTGGGTTTTAATGTTCTCAAAAGTTTCCACAAGAAGAAGACATTCTGGAGATGACGGTAGTTATGGATGCACAACGCATTCAACACCACAAAACCATACACCTATAAATGCTCCTGGACGCACCTCAGATACTCGGACAGCATGAAGGCTGTGGGGTTTGGTCTCCAGCACTGCAAAACCAAGACACACACTTTGAAGGAAGAATTGAAGGAGAAGTGAAAATAAAGAGGAGAAAGCTGTCCTTATATAACATACCTCAAAGAATCTACCCTTTTCTTGCAAATCAGGAAATATTTCAGATACTATAAATCTTTTTGAAAAGGTGCCCAGGGCTAGCCAAAGCTATCAGTGTTCAACCTGCATTCAATCTTACAGTTTGCTCCGAGTCTCGTAAGAGTTTGTTCCCAGGTTTCATTTGGTTCTTTCCGAGGTTTGGCAGTGGCTGGCACTCTGATAAGTATGTACTGAGTATGCTTCCTCAAGTGTTACTGTCCTTCTAAACCAGTGGCTATCACATTTCAGGTGCGTGTGCGAATAGGTCTCACTTGCACTCCTCCTCCCAGTGGGAAGTGAGATTGGAGTGGCAAAGCATTTAAACATGTAACACTGCAGTATTAGTTACACTACGGAAAATCAGTAAAGGAGAAAAACAGTAAAACAAAAATCTACATTGTAAGTAATGCAAACAAAATCATGAATAGCTTTTAGTTCACAAAACATACTTTTGAATATTTAATTTATGAATTTCTAAATAGGTCACATAATTCTAGATATAGTAATTAACAATAAACAATTTTAAGGACTACAAAAGCTCAGTGACATTGAATGTTACCCTGAACGGGAGTGATTTCTTCTTAATGTAGTCTTCTATTTACTTCATACTGTAAATGTTTAAAAGATTGATTTTAACTATGCTAAGTAATAGCCCCATGGGTAAAGGTGCTTCCATCAAGCCTGATAAACTGAGTTTGATCCCTGGAAACCACATGGTAAGAGAGAACCAAGACCTGTAGGTTGTCATGTGACCTACCTACATACATACAATAAATTAGTAAATAAAAAAGTAAATGTAATTTAAGCTATAAAATCTTTCATAAAGCATTCTTACAGTAGTGGTGCAAGTCTTCAATCCCAGCACTTAGGAGGCGGAAGCTCCTCTGTAAGCTCTAGGCCAGCTTGGTCTGCAGAGTGAGTTCCAAGAGAGCCAGGGCTACACAGAGAGACCCTATCTTGAAAGTCAAAACAAAACATTCAAAGTCACATATACCAGGATTCTTGTCCACAAGGATAATACTGCTTTTCAACTCAATTGTCATACATACACTATTTTGTATGCTCTACTCTGAGACATTAATAGTGATTTTATAGAAGTAGCAAAATAGACGTAAGTGTTTATCTTTACACAATAGATGGCCTTGGGTAGTGTCACACACCCAAGTAAGAGAACTGGAACACATAAGATGAAAATAATGCTACATTCACTAAGTGATTAAATGAGACAACATCTGTGAAAACAAGAGTTTTATAAACTCAAGACCTACACTGAGATCCTGGGGACTGAATAGAGTTAGCTATTAATTCGCTTGTCAACTCTGTCTGATATCTTTACTCCTGGCTATGCTTTCTATCAGATTCACAAGCTACCCTAAGTACTTTTAACCCTGACATCCACAATCACATAACATTAAAACATAAAACAAACAAACAAAAGGAATAAAGTTAGGCCAGGCTTACTGGTAAAATCTTATAATCTTAGCACTTGAAAGGCTGAGGCAGGAGGATCGGAAGTTTGAATTTGCTCTGGAGTGCATAAGTAAGTTGGAAGCCAGTCTGAACTGTCTCAAAACAGTGACAAAGAGCAAAGCAAAAATGAATAAACGGTGCTAACTTGTCAATGAAAAGTTTATGTCGTGTTATTTACTCAAGTAATTATTATTTTGAAAAATACTGAGACAAAATTGGAAATTCCCTTAAGATAACCACACAAACAGTATTTAAAGGAGACTGTCTTGGACACTGATCCCAGAGGGCCCTACAAAGCCACTACTAGCCCAGTTCAGGGTGTCAGGAGTGCAGGAGGTTGCCACAGACATGCAGCAATAAGGCAAAGACTCAGTCTGCAGATGGACACTTTCAAACATACCAAGCATGCCTTGTGGATACTCACTAAATCGACGTACATCTAAAGTAGTTATCTGTAGATTTTATTAAATTAAAATTTAAAAAGACAAAAGAGAAATACAAATTTATTTAATAAATATAGGTTTCAAGTATCAGGCCTATAAAAAATTTATTGCCCACAATTTTTCACCAAGTAATTTACATTCTAAAGTGATTTGACCTCGAATGATCTAATTAACAGCATAAAAGCTAGACTAACAAAGGGAAAGATTCAGTTCCATACATAATGCATTAAGATTTCCTATAGGACTTATGCTAAATCAAACCATCTGGAATCTATCTTGTGATATAAAATCAAAGCGTTTGATACTTTTACTGCCAAAACATTCATAATCTGATATATCTCCTACTTTAAAGTGCAAAATATGTGCTTTCTCCTGTCTGGGGTGAAGCTACGAGCTGGCGTCTTGTACACTGCCTGCTACTGACCATGTTATCTGCTCAGGGGCACTTACTCCTCTGCAGTTGTCTACAGCAAAGCCCTGCTGCAGTCACCACGGAAAGCCTCTACCACTGCATTCTGGAGCTAACAAAGACACTGGTGTCTCTGCCACCCTATTCTCAGCCAGTTCACTTCTACACTGTACAAAAGCAGGCGCAGTACTACTGAACGGTATTTCACCAGTCAACCAAATGACCACTTGGGATCTGCAGTGCATGTCCTTTCTTTCTCCCATCCTCGGTAGCCCTTTTCGCTAGATTCCACATGAGCCATCAGCTGCAGCTTTGAATGCCCACTCTTGGCTACCACTGCCTGTGTCCTTGTGGCCAAGGAGGAAAAGCAGCCTTTCAAAGGGCTAGGCTTTCGCTCCTCGCCATGAATATGCTCCATTCTTTGTTGTCCTCTACTCGTTTCCTTAGATACTCTTATTCCACTCCACTGTCAACAGGCATTATAAAAAACAAAACGGCTTTCTCCCCAGCCTCCCCTTACCACTTCTACCCCTCCCCCTTTCTTCCTCTTCTGTCAAAAACCCCAGGATCAGAAGCACAGGAAATCTATCTCCTGTGCTGCAGTGGGGGCTGGGGGAGGAGTGGGACGACGCCCCTGCCTCCTAGGCTTGGCATGTGGCAGCAGAGCCTGTGCCAAGGAAAGGTCACCGGTTTAAGGCAGTCCATGGGAAAACCACCTCCCCCCCTCTCTCCTGTAGCAAACCTGGTCATCACAGCCCAGCACCTACCCCATTTTCGAGCCCGGCAGCACCTCCATTCTGTCTCCAGTGACACCCCGGCAGGCTGCGCCAATACAGCCACATGTCGGTCACGTGTGCCTACGCCCAGCCAATCCTCAGGCTCCTGATTGGAATGGGGAGCGCCCTGGTCAGCATCCAGCGGATTACACAGCTGCTTCACGCTTCTGACCCTGCTCCACAGCAGGGCAGAGACCCACCCCACTCCACCGCAGTGTCCAGAGGAAACCAAGCTTCCTGTGCACCTTCAAACCCCTACCTCGGCAAACCCAGAGAGCCTGTTGTTAACTGACGCTCCTAACCAGGAGCTCCTCAGGGTGGAAAGCCCCGCACAGGATGCAGGATACTGACGGTGGGAGGGGCAGTAAAATATTTCATTCCCATGATTCACTTGCAGCAGAGAAACACAATTCTAGTCCGTGAATTACAACTAATAACTCGACATTGCAAATCATTAACTTATTCGGTATATTAACTCTAATTACAACTGTATTTAGGACAGTTACCAGAAAAGCCATGATGACAGAACCGAGTGACTGGTGTCTGACCTCAGAGTTGCAGCTGGGTCTAAAAGCTTTTGCTCCTCTCACCCTCTAACTAGTCACTTGACCTCTTAGTGATTAGATTTCTTCTTTTATAAAATGAGAACAAGCACAAAATAGAAGTTGGTATATGGAGAACATATTTAAGGCACTCCCAGGCATACAGTACATGTTGTTAATTACTGGGGAGCCTACTGCATACACTTACGTTTCATTTACTGATTTATGAGTTAAAAGGACAAGATTCACATTAAACTCTAGTTTAAAAGTTTAATTTAAACTCAGTTTAAAAGAGGAAACTTTTTAAAAACTGATTTCTTTCTTTTTTTTTTTTTTTGGTTCTTTTTTTTTCGGAGCTGGGGACCGAACCCAGGGCCTTGTGCTTCCTAGGTAAGCGCTCTACCACTGAGCTAAATCCCCAGCCCCTAAAAACTGATTTCTGAGACAGGGTCTCATGCATCCAGGCTGGCCTCACACTTGAGAGAGCCAAGAAAGACCTTGGACTTTTGCCTCCATGAGTGTTAAGTAGGATTCAAGGTGTATGCTGCCATGAGTCAGTATTAGTTAATTAGAGGTATTAATTGATATTAATTAAAGGTATATGCCACCACCCACAGTTTATGAGGAGCTAGACATTAAAAATAAAACCCAGGGCATCTTATATGTTAAGCAAGCAATCTACCAAATAAGCGCTCTCTCTGCCCTAGCCCTATCCACTTAAGTTTTTAAAACTAAGTTTTAAATGAAGTATATTCACTATAACTTCTTGTATTTTTTTCAAATATGACAAGAAGCTGCTAAATAGCATTTATGAGGCAATTCCAGGGTATACAACATTATATAGAGTAGTAGAATACGAGGGGCTGGAGAGTGTGGTGACGAAGAAGTTCATATATGTGTGTAACTCCATATCCAGGGGAATCTGACTCCCTCTCCTGGCTTCAACCAGCAGTACACGCATGTGCACAGAACCACACATAAATACAAAAATAAAATAAAAATTAAATCTTAAAATAAAACACAACAAAAGGGCTGGAGAGATGGCTCAGCGGTTAAGAGCACCGACTACTCTTCCAGAGGTCCTGAGTTCAATTCCCAGCAACCACATGGTGGCTCACAGCCATCTGTAAAGAGATCTGATGCCCTCTTCTGGTGTGTCTGAAGACAGCTACAGTGTACTTATATATAGTAAATAAATAAATCTTAAAAAAAAACACAACAAAAATAGTTATTCTTTTAAAGCTGAGATTGT
The DNA here is from genome assembly GCF_021556685.1 of Rattus norvegicus. NCBI lineage: Eukaryota > Metazoa > Chordata > Mammalia > Rodentia > Muridae > Rattus > Rattus norvegicus. Next base: position 25,991,837 of record NC_141551.1, on the reverse strand, counting down.
GGGGAATATGCTTTTTATTTTTTCTGTGTTTGGGTCTTTTCTATCCATCTTCATTTATACCAGTTATACTGTACATTTCCTACATGAAAATCAGGACTTCCACACTGACCACACTATTTAGAATTACACACTAAAATCTTAACATATTTAGAAAAATAACTAGTCATACTGAACAAAGGAAACATGTGAATCAACCTCACTGTATCCCAAGTGCCTTTCATGAGATGACTTGGCTTTACAAAGACTTACGGTCTTATAACTGAAGTGCCTCCCTCACTCTGTAGGACTCATTACATGGTCATCATCTATGACACACTCAGAATTTTCATACATGACTGACCTTCCAGAAAGAAAAATTATCTTGCAAAATCAAGAATGTACTTTAAAAACTCCTCAACATAATCCCTAATAATCTATAAAACAATTAAGCCTAGTACTTTGACTCAGGCTATGAGTTAAAAGTAACTTAGACCTTAAGGAATCAGTTGATGGGGCTGGGGATTTAGCTCAGTGGTAGAGCGCTTACCTAGGAAGCGCAAGGCCCTGGGTTCGGTCCCCAGCTCTGAAAAAAAAAAAAAAAAAAAAAAAAAAAAAGAAAAAAAAAAAAAGAAAAAAGAAAAAAAAAAGAAAAAAGAAAAAAAAAAAAAGAAAGAAATCAGTTGATAGTCAACACTTGTCTACATTTTTACTACACGCACTAGTAGTAGTCAGCGATTCAGTGACCAGGGGGTGCTGGAGAGCGACCCTATTGGCCTCCTGACACTCGGCTCATCAAACAACTACATTTCAAAGAAAGCTATGATCATTATGCTCCTGAACCATTATGGTTCACATACAAGAAACCCAAAGACTTTTTAATACTGTAATCATGTGGCCAACTAGATTATTTAAAAACAAAAAACAAAAAACAAAAAAACTCAATTATCCAATAATAGCCTTTTTAAGCCAGCTTCCTTAAGACTGAATGTTATCTTTAAAAAATTACTATTTTTTTAAACTCCAACTAACAATGTAAACAGTGATAATACGTTTTGCTAAGTGTAAAGTAATATATATGTACCAGGTGGTACATATATAGGAATAGAGCTATATCTATATTCTATGCTATGATCTGCATTACATATACATGAATTAAAGAGAGAATTGGGGGCTAGAGAGATGTCTCAGCTGTCAGGATCAGATGATGCTCTATCATGAGGGATGGATGGGGTCTGGATTCCAGTATTCTTGTCTAGCAACTCCACTTCAAAGAAACCAGATACTATCTTCTGGGCCCCACAAGTACCCTCACCTACACATGTAGACACACTCTCATAGAAATAGATGGAATGATAAAAAAATAAAATAACTTTTATCCAAGATATAACACAAATAAATTTTATATCAAGATTTTTAAGATTTCATTTTTCCAGAAATACTTCTAATTTTAAATATCTGTCCATTTTACATTTATTTTTAGTAAATGGCTTCATTTATAAGTGTTATTAAATAGTGAATTAAAATTATCTTTGAAAAATTTGAACCTTAAAAAAAAATTATGACCAAGCTGCATAAGTAGTAGTGCACACCTTTAACCCTAGCACTCAGGAGGCAGAGGCAGGCAGACCTCTCAATTTGAGCCCAGCCTGGTCTACAAAGCAAGTTCCAAGACAGACAAGGGCTACACAGGAAACCCTGTCTCACAAACACACACCCAATAGACAGATAGGCTTTTTCCATATACATAGATACATACACAGAGACACACATACAACCAAGTAAGATTAATAGACAGTTTATCTTCAACTGTATGTTCTATATTTCATATATTCATCAAGCCCAATTTAAGACTCACAGTTTAGAGGCTGGAGAGATGACTCGGTGGTTAAAGAATGCTTTTCCGGAGGACCCAAGTTCAGTTCCCATAAGAAAGTTCACACTGTCTCTAACTCCATCTGGGTGGTCCCGTGCCCTATTCTGGTCTCAAAGGGCACCCATTCAAACATGGTGTGTGAGTGCATGCATGCTTACACACACACACACACACACACACACACACACACACACACACACACACACACACACACTAAAAAACCATTATCAACAGCTGTTTGTTGCTTCTCTGAAGCAGAGAAAAAAAAGTTTCTGCCTGCCAAGCAGAGTCAAGGCAGGTCAGGGTCTGTTAGCAGAGTTCCCCGCCTACAGAGGGGTGGAATGATAACAGGAGGTGCACTTGAGGCTCAAGGCTAGGGGATGAAGATTCTATTGACCTTGATGGAAGAAATATCGAGGTTGGGGGCGAGAACAAATGCCGTATATGTACATTTCAGTGAAACTACTCCTGTTGGCCTGTGGCTTTGCTTCCCACAGTGCTGCAGTATAAGACGGCTATGAGAACTACATTCGGGGCTGACGTGGTGTAGACCTGCAGCCCTCCCACATCTTACGTCATGAGTTAAAAGTAACTTAGACCTTAAGAAATCAGTTGATAGTCAACACTTGTCTACATTTTTACTACATGCACTAAGTAGTAGTCAGTGATTCAGTGACCAGGGGGTGCTGGAGAATGAACCTATTACGTCGTTTTCATCTTTCCTATATTCAACCTCACTCCTCCCTCAGGACTGGTCAACTTCATACCAGACCAGTAGATACATTTTTCTAAAAAGACTTAGCAGTTTAAAGAACGGACAAGGATATTAACAATGGTAATTCAGTTTTTGAAGTGAGTTAGAATCAATGCTCCTTTTTGAGAGGCTTAGTTGACTCTTGCTTTTAATGATGAATTCAACTATCTCTTTACAGAATTCAAACAGAACAGATTTCTGCCTACAAAGAGATATATTTCTGGGGTATATGACGCCCCTTTCTGGCCTCTGGCAGGCACCAAGCATATACATGATACACAGACACACATGTAGGCAAAATACACACATAAAAATTTTTTTTTAAAAAAAATATGAGGAAAGGATACAGTTTAATGCTAGTGCTTATCCCTAGGTTCAATCCTAGTACCATCAAAATAAAAATGAGGCAAAAAAAAGTGGAACTATTTATATTGTAAAAAATACTAAGCATTATTGCTAAGATGTTAAAAACTTTTGATACCTTTCCAAGATGATTAGAATATTGTACAAAGTAACAATTATATACTATGTAACTATAACTATGTGATACTATAAAAATACAGAACATTATATATTTTATATACAATACCAACTAACTTTGGGGGCCAGGTCAGAGGGGGAGGCGGGCGGCTGGGGAGTGAGCCAAGGCCTTGTGTATAATACAATGTATCACTGATTGACCGCCTGGGCTATGCATTTTCTCTTAACATTTTAAAAACAACTTTATTTTTAATTATGTGCATGTGTGTTAAGTCCATGTATGAATATGTATGTGCTTACAAAAAAGAACTAGGGTACAGCCCAGAAGATGAGTACTTACCTACCATGAAAAAAAACCCTTGACTCAGTCTCCAGTAATCAAACAAAGAACTCTGCTCCCCAAATCTATGCCTGTTTCTTTTTTTTTTTTTTTTTTTTTTTTTTGGTTCTTTTTTTCGGAGCTGGGGACCGAACCCAGGGCCTTGCGCTTCCTAGGTAAGCGCTCTACCACTGAGCTAAATCCCCAGCCCCCAATGCCTGTTTCTTTACACCCTCCATTTTCAAAGACACCACCATCCTACTCCTCAAGCTCCTATCACACACCATGGTGTTCATGTGTACTCTGAAACAGAAAAGGTCCTGTCTGTATATTTGTTAAGTTTTCTTGTTGTTTCCCAAACTCAACGAGGACAGGAGCCTTGATGTTCCTGCCCTTGCTGCTTCTCAGGTCTGAACATTAATATTTTGCGTACTTTGTTCAGTATATGAACACACAACATGATGAGCACAGCATCAGCTAGTGAGCCTGGGAAGAACTGGGCCATGTGTAATGTAAGCTTTAACCATAAGCTGATTCAAGTTTTAATATGGTTAAAAGATGGAAGGTTAGATCACGCCTAGCTTATCAAGAAAAGACTATAGAGAGAGCACAGTGACAGAACAAGCCCTGAAGGATGCTGAGGGCACAGAGTTTGATCTTACCTATTAGGTTCAACTTTTAAGCTTCCTTCTACAGGCAATGGAATACGTATTTTTAAATAAAGAAGAATGTATGATTAGAGCAGAGTCTACAAAAAGCAACAGGACTACTCTCTCTTCCTACTCAAAAGGAAAAATGATCAGAAATTATATCCATAAAATTTATAGCTAAGTGTTATGGTCAAAAGTATTTTCAACTGGAAAACCATGTTTACAAGAGAAAGAATATAGTTTGACTATAGTAAGAATTTTATTTATCGACTTTTAAATTCTTTTTTCTAAATTCTTACTATAACAAGATGTAAAAGTTCCAGAATCAAGGCATATAATAAACTGTTCTTTCTTAGGGAACAAAAGTCTAAAATATGTTTTGTAATTTGGTATTATGACTCCTCTACCACTGCATTCCCTGTTTGAGTATCTTAGCTATCTGAGGTCTTCTGTTCTTTAGCATGACTTTTGGAGCTGTTTTATATTTCTGTGAATAATTCAGAAGATCTAATAAAATTATTAGCAGAAACAGAAAAAAAAAAAAAAGAAGAATCACAAAGTATACTTCAGATCACAAAACCAGGGTAGTCAGGCATAAAGACAGGCAGTGTGTCCATGGGACGGAATAACAGGCAGAAAATAAACCTCTTGGTTTTGACAAAGGTGTCAAAAAACAAAACAAAACAAAAAACCAGTGCCCTGGATAAGACATTCTCAAATGGTTCTGGAAAAGCTGTGCAGTCACTTGTATAAGGATGAATCTAGACCCTTATCTCCTACCCTGCAGGAAAATAAATGCAACATGAATCAAAGACTTTAATGTAGGACTTGAAACTTAAGAACAGCTAGAGAAAAAAACGAAGAAAGGCATTCAAGACAGAAGCAGCGGGCAAGGCCTTTCTGACAACATAACACAGCTTGGGAAATAACAGCAAGGACTGACTGATAGGTTTCATGAAATTAAAAAGCTCCCATGCAATAAAAGATTGACTTTCATGGCAATACCTCCCAATCCCACTCGTCTGTCTGTATGCTTTCTATTGTTGCTGTTTGGTTTTTCTGAGACGAGGTCTCATGTAGAGACCCCCGAACTGAGTGCTGGATACCTGGCAATATCCCTAAGCTTGTACCATCAAAACAAAACCAAAACAACCCAAAACAAAAACAAACAAACCAAATGCACAAATCCTTTTTTATTACTCCATAACAATTAGAGACAGCAGCATCTCCTACTGACGAGCCCCTTTGTTCTTCTTCTGAGTATCTTCTCTTCCTTTTGCTTTCTGTTCAACTTTAAACACTAATGTCTGTACACTGGAAGACAAAAGCTCGTTATTATAGGCCAGATAATCCACGGTTCTAAATGGAAACAAATTATAAGCCTTCCCTAATGTAACAGGATGTTGTCACTCAGAACAGGAGACCCTGGATTTCTGTACAACTACTGCAGGTGGCACTTAACACACAGACCTCACTTCCTTCTGGTAAGAAAACAAGTCACTAGTCAATGGATTCATAATAAATGTCTCTGACATTCAGAGTTGAGATGAATGAATTCAATGCACAGAATACACATGAACCCTCCCTCAAATCAGATGTGGTGGACTTTTCTTGGTTCTGGGGACTGAGTACTTCTGAATGCTACCCACATCCTCTACCATTAAATATATCCCCAGTCCAGCTAATGTTTTTAGAACTGAAGCATCATTTAATTTTGTAAGTCTTTAAAAATGTCTTTTGTAAAAGTATCCAAGGTCAGGTAGAATTTATTGAAAGAGCACATAGGTTCTTTTATAGAAACCAAAAGTAAGATTCAAAAATTGAACTAAATTTCATCTCACATTCAAATACCTTTCTTAACTGATATTGAATATCAAAATGTCTCTTGATCTTAAACCATAGTATATTCCATAGAAAATGGTCTTTTCTTAGTCTTTCCCCAAAGTTCTGCTACTTAATTTAAAAAAAACAAAAAACAAAAAAACAACAGACTCATTCAATAAAATAGGTGGAGCAGAAGAGGAGTACCTTTCCAAGTGTTTTTTCATGACTGAGAATACAAAGTTCTTTTTGACAGACACAAACACACACGCGCGCACATGCACACAGAGAGAGACAGAGATGGAGAGACAGACAGACAGACAGCCACAGATCTACTGAAGTGATAAGCACTCTGGCTGAATTTGGTAACTGTCCCACAGAAACTGACTTTATAAGAACTAATCCGTCTGCAAGTGGAGGGTTGGCACCCCTCCTCTACCTTCTAAAACGGGAAAACAATACTCTTCTGACCCTAAGAACAGTGCGTTGCCTGCAAAATTCTGAAAGCACAAAGGAAGTAGGTTCCTCTGGGGCTCTGGGAAGTAGAACTAAGTGGCACTCTTACTGGTCAGGAACAGACTGGCTATTTCACTTTACATTTACAAGTAAAGACATGAAAGGGACTCAAACTACTCTATTTCCTAGACAGTTTGCTTTCCTACTCTGAGCTTTTCATGTCTCCTCGAACCTGTAACAAATCTATTTTTACCACCTATGATATGCTCAATTAAAGAGCAACTTCACTGATATAATAAAAGCAATTGAATTTCCATGCACAATAGGGACAGCATGCACAAGACCTGTACAAGCTCTAGCCAGACAAAATCCTAGCAGAGGGTGTGCGCTCGCGCTTTAGTAATGTACCCACTAGCTGGACTTGATGGAGAAAGAAGAAGAAGTAATCATAAAGTTGGGTGGGAAGGCACAGGAGGGCTGAGGGGGATGAATGTTCAAAGTATATTGTATAAAATTCTCAAAGAATTAATACAATTATTTAACAATATAAAAGCTACTGAAGGGGCTAGAAAGATGACTCAGTGGTTAAGAGCACTGACTGCTCTTTCGGAGGGCCTGAGTTCAATTCCCAGCAACCACATGGTGGCTCACAACCATCTGTAATGAGATCTGATGCCCTCTTCTGGTGTGTCTGAAGACAGCTACAGTGTACTTATATAATAAATAAATCTTTCTTTTTTTTTTTTAAATCTACTGAAAAAAACTACATAATCTGTCAAGCATAACACACAAATTTATATCTGTAGCATGTCTTTTCCTGAGAAGACATAAATGAATGTCTATTTTACCCATACTCAGAGGGCACCGAAAACCAAAACAAAGATTCCACCCGAGACCAGCTGGGTGTACTAATGAGTTTACCATGCTGCTTATGGGAGAAAGAGTAACAAGAAACTCAGGAAGCTGGAGCACTGAGGAGTGGTCTGATGGGTACTACAGAAAGGTTGTGACTGAACACAGCCAATCAAAACTAACTATACCACAAACTTCCAACATGGAACTGCCACCCTACAAGTCCTGACTCCACTCCCACCTGAGTCAAACACTGACCAACCATTTATGTAAGGTAGCAAACAAACAAAGGCACTACATACACACAGCAAGCCCCTTCCTAAGGGGGCAGGGGCTCCCTTGCAGTGTTCTCAGTAACTCTGCTCTGACTTGGTGAATTCTTTCACTGCCAACAACTCAAGCCAACCTTCCACTTCCTGCATTCTCCAGCATACCTCCAGATTATATGCTGTTGGGTGGCGACAGCTGTTGACTGGAACCTTAGACAAGCAACTTTATTGTGACCATCATGGATCAGCTGCCCACCCTACTGTTGCTTGTCTCTTTTGTTTCAATTCTTGTCCCCAGGCTGATCTGACTTCACAGAAATACCCCTACCTCAGCCTATTAAGTGCTGCAATTCCAAGCACAAGTCACCATCTCTCCGTTCCACGGTCATAAGTGTGCGCTAACCTTATTCTCTTGCTCCTATCAAAGGTTGATTCTATCTAACCACTCTATCTTTTTAATTAGTCTTTTCTCTCTACATAATCAAGCTCTCCTTTTCTAGTGGATCGCTCTCTCTTACAGACACACTAGTATTACTAATCTGTACAAATCCCTCCTAGATATTATATTTCTGTGAAAGACATGGCCAAATTCCATGTTTAGTAATATTTGACAAAGCTATGATTATTCTTCCTTCTTAAACATACTTCAAGACTTAGCTTCTATGCCATGTTCTAATGGCTTTCCTCCTAATTTCACTGAGTAGCCCTGCCTCTTCTGTAGGTATAATGTTATCGAGCACTGTGTGAAGATTATTCAAGTGTTGATTTCTGTGCTCCCCATATCTGGTTGCAATTTTTATTCTGAGAATCTCCTGTCTCAATGTTATGTAAACTTGTTCCCCATTTATTTTCTGATTTGTCAATAAAAGCTGATCAGCCGATGACTGAGCAGGGTAGAGAACAAGGGTAGACTTCCAGCCAAGGTAGGAGGGAAGGAGAGAGAGGAGACACCATGTGAAACACCTGGAGCCCAGGGAGCCACATCAAGACTAAAATGCAAGTATCTCTGGGATTTTGCCTGAGTGGGAGCCAGATTAGCTCAGAGGATTACAACAGAGTAATACTGCTCAGTGTTGTGCCCTTAAAACTTGATAAATACATGTAATAGTTCAGACTTGATTACTTGGGAGCTATCTGAGTTATAGGAAAACTCCAACGCACACTTACTTAAAAGCCACTAACAATCTTCACTAGTCATCTAAGGAATGGCGTACCTCAGAATTTATTCTAGGATTGTCCACTTACATTATCATTCTCACCTAGTAAATGCCCAACTATATTATGCTAAATCTCAAACTGGTATTTCTTTCTTAACCTTATCCCCTGAATATTCAATTACCTATCTGCTGTTTAACTTGAATGCATGAAACACATGAATTAAACAAGCACGTGAGTTACAGACTTTTCTGTCATCGCACCCTCTTGCAACTAAATATTTCAAGTTCTTTCCTAAAAATTACTTTGGGTATTTTTATTACTTTGGATGTGCGTATGTGTGCATGTGTGCTTGAAGGCCAAGGTTAATGTTTAACACCTTCTTCAACTGCTCCTTGCCTCATATTTTGAAACAGAGTCTCTCGGTGAACCTAGAGCTTACCAATCTGGCCTGGTGGATCGGCAAGCCCCACGGATCCTCAGTATGTCTACCTCACTAGTGTGGGGATTACAGATGCATGCTGCCATGTTTGGCTCCCGATGCTTATGTGGCCAGTCCTCTCCCTAGCCCATCAAAGGCTCTCCTTGAATAGTAACAGATAATTCTCCCATTCTGTCTTATACTGTGGCGCTCACTCCTCCACATTATTCACGCAGCATAATGATTTCAGCATCTAAAATTTATGCAGAATACAGTAAGAATTCATACCTTTATGAATGAAAGATACCCTATGCCCATGAAAATCTGAATGACAATCCATTGGCTGGATTAGGGAGTAACAGCTATAGCAGTGTAGGCTGATGTCATTATGTGGGTGAAGGCAGGTACAGGATAGAACAAGGCCTGTCATTGGATGAGAAAGAAGGATGGACAGAAACAAAGTTTTAGAGGCAAGAGAGAGGGATTGGAGCAAGGAGAAGGAGCTGGAAGAACATGGTGGCAGATGTTAAGATTCTTCTCTGCACATAGATATGGATTATTATGACTATTTTTAAGGGATGGGTGTGTGCAGGATTTTGTGCTGTTGAGATGGGCAAATTATATCTTATCAATTGGATCAGAGGTTATTGTGTGGTGTGTCCTTTCACGTGGTGACTTAACTGAGTCCACAGGAAGAGAGCCTTGATAGGTGGTCTCTGTATGAAACTGATGTGGCAGTGACCCGCCTTAGGAACTAGATGGATTGCTGCTGGGCTCAGAGAGTAGCCATCGGCAATGTGAGATGGGATGGAGCTTCGCTGGTGAAACGCTCTGCTGACTGAGATGAAAATATCCGGCAGATGCCATGTGGCCCTACATACGGTACCGGCACTAGCCTGGGATAAATGAATCTGTTTTTTAATTATTTACCACAACATAGCAGAGTAACACAAGATTTAGCCAATAGTGGTGCAACTTGACTATTAACAGACACCCAAATATCTGGTATTATTTCTTAGGTACCTATGAGAGAGACTATTTCTAAGAGACTAGCATCTCAATCAGTAGACTATCCTCACCCATGTGGACAGACATCATCTAGGCTGTTGAGATCCAGACAGAGCAAAAAGTCAGAAGGATGAGCTCTCTTATTGGGTTATGACAGCATAGCTCTTGTCCTTAGCTCTGTCTCCGGGGTATCTGTCAGTCAGTCCCTCATTCCTCCCCCATTCACAGGCCTTCTGACTCCGAATGATTACACCTGCCTCGTTCCTTTGTCTCTGCCTTTTAGATTACCATTTTTTCCCTCCCAGAAACCCCCTCTGTCTAGGTTCTCCTCCTCTGGAGAACCATATCTAATATATGTGTCCTTCAACATCAAAGAGGAAGTCATCAATAGCCATAGCTAGTCCCACTGTTGTCTTATTAGACTTTTTTTTTTTTTTAAAGTAAACCAAGCCAGGCATGGTGGGGCATGCTGTAATAGTAACCCCAACACAAAGAAGAGAAGGTGAGATCAACCTGGGTTACGGCATGAATTCAAGGGAGGTCTGTGCTACCAAGAGAAACTTGTCTCAGTAAAGCAAGAGCTGGGGAGGTAGCTCAGTGGTAAAGGGCCGGCCCCAGGTTTGACCAGCAAGCACTGTTCTGAACAGTAAGCAATCAACGCGTGCAGGATAGAAAGTGCTCTGAAAGTCTTATCCTCCAGGTAACAACAGACACCAAACCAGGAATGCTACTGTAATCCTCGTGTTTATAGTTATGTTAAGGGACAACAACCACTTTCCAAGATGATCCCCAGAGACTTTAAAGCTCTGGGGGCCAAGGCTTTTGTGTGCGGTCCCCTATATTGAGTAAGGCAGAGTTGTGTGATGAAGGAGATGTGGCGGTAAGGGACCTCCATGCTAGGTGATAGAAACGATAGCTCCTGCTTTGGTTTCTTGACTGCTTACTCTTGAACCAGTCACACTGTCCTCAGGATACCTAAGTAGCCCTGCAGAGAGGCTAACATGAGAGGCCCAGCTCAACACTGACCTACCAGTCAGGTGAGTAAGCAAGTCAACTTGGAAGTGAATTTCTAGCTCCAGTCAAGTTGACAAAAATTGCTTATACAGGTAAGCAATTACTGGAAGACTCAGATTCTCTCCCCTCACCCTGGTAATGCCCAATGGAAATGCCTGGAAACCCTCTGCCCAACGGCTGGCAACCCAGCTGCCCCTGCCACATGTCCCTATTACCACTGACCACGGAGCCACTTTTAAACTCGGAACAGAAGGGTTTCCAAACTGAAGTACTTTGTGACCAGAGGCTGTTTACTGTTGGCTGATATTTGCTTTATAGGGTTTGAAATGAAAAAGTTTGTTGTAGTGTGAACAAGTTATCAGTGGAAATTGTTAAATACATCAAGTTCCTGAATGTAATACTCTAATAATATACATTTTTGCCCTCCAAAAGAGCATCCATAGCAGTTTATTGAAATTTGTCTTTCTGTGGGATAGAACTTGAAAAGACAAGCAAGAAATTAGTAATTGATTGCCTCTGCTTCTGTGGATGAGGCAAGACGAGGGGATTTACTCTCATTTTATATATACATGGCTGCAGTTTGAGATGTGTACTGCATGCATTCAATACCTACTCAAAGATCAAAAGTTTAAAGTCTGTTTCTTGACAAAGCTGATTTCTTTTATGTTTAAAATGGGAATGATAGCTGGTCAGAGGTAGTAGTACAGCCTTTTAATTCCTGCACTTGGAAGGCAGAGGCAGGTGGATCTCTGTGAGTTCAAGGCCAGCCTGGCTTACAGAGTGAGTTCCAGAACAGCCAGGGCTACACAGAGAAACCCTATCTCAAAACGAACAAACAAACAAACAAAACAACCAACCAGGAACAAGCAAACGATGGGAGTGATGTAACGGGGGCGGCTCAGTTGGTAGAGTGCTTACCTTGGGCACCCAAGCTCAACCCCAGAACCCACAGCTAGAACGCTGGGTGTGGTGCTGCACTTATGATCCCAGCTGCTGGAGACAGGACAAGTGGATCCCTGAACCTCACTGGCCAGCCAACTTAGCCTATTTGTCAAGCTACAGATCATCGATGGCACCTAAGAAAAGACACCTGAAGTTGTCATCTGGTGTCCACATGCACATATGTGCACCAACATATATGAACATGTGTACACACACAGTGGGAGAAACTTCAGACTACTTTAGTTAACTACTTTTAGCCTAAAATTATGCTCATTACCTCTCTTCCCTCCATCTAGTGCTAGGGGTTGAACCCATGGCCTTAGACCTGCCGGACAAGCTTTCCACCACTGTCTAGCTAGACATTTATCCCCTGGTGGGAGGATGAGGGTTTAAGGAGAACAAGCAAGTGTTACAATCTGAAAACACCCAAGGTAATATGACGAGAAATGGCCTACGTTTGTTAATCTAAGTGGGATATGAGTTTTAAATGTCTGTGTATAGAAGTTATCTTTTATATAAAAGGAGTGGCTCCATATTATCAACTCAGGAAATGTATTTAAAAAGCATAAAATATGCCGTGCCTTCATCTTGTAGACTTACAAGTGAACCACATAACAGTTCAATGGGTTTTCCTGATCAAATTAAAGCTGCAGTGGTCATTTGAAGAATGGCCTCCAGAAGCTCATATATTTGAAAGCTTAGACATCAGGAAGTGACTTAGTCATCAACTACCTGAGAAGGATTAGGAGGTGTGGCCTTGTTGGGAGTAGGTGAGGCACTGGTGGAGAAAGTTGTATCACTGAAGGAGGCTTTTGAGGTTTTCCAAAAGTCTAAGACAGGCCCATGTCTCTCTCTTCCTGCTGCCTGGGGATCCAGATGTCCAACTCTCGCTCCTTCTCCAGCAGCACGTCTGTGCGCCACCATGCTCCTGCCACGACGAGAATGGACTGACCCACTGAAACTGGAAGCCAGGAAGCCCCAATTAAATGCTTGCTTTTCTAAGAGTTGCTGTGGTGGAATGGTGTCTCTTCACGGCAATAGAACATGAAAACAGTTGTCAAATTTGAATCCAGGTTGCGTTCTCTAAGAACTAAGGCAATTAATTCTCAACAGATTTTTCTTATACCAATGATGAGTGCTTAATTTCAGTAAAATGACAGTATACATCTACTACGTAAGAATTAAATCATATAAAATACTCAAAGTAAATGATAACTACAGATCAAGTAATGAACTAGAAGCCTCTGCTACTAGAATCATAGGGCCTTTAAGAGCTGTAAGACAAATAAAACATTTTAATTTGAAACTCAACAAAAGTGAAACGACTACAAGAAAAAAACCAAAAGCATACAGCAATCTACTTCCCAGGCACAGAAAGCCAAATGCTCAACACTGGCCACAGGTGAAGCCATTCCTCTCATAGCTCAAATTCAAATCCTCAACGCCTTTATGAGACTTAATGAGCAAGCTGTTGGCCACACTGGAATGTAACTTCCTGTTAAAGACCTAATTCTGGGGCTGGAGAGATGGCTCAGCGGTTTAGAGCACTGACTGCTTTTCCAGAGGTCCTGAATTCAGTTCCCAGCAACCACATGGTGGCTCACAGCCATCTGTAATGAGATCTGATGCCCTCTTCTGGTGTGTCTGAAGACAGCAACGGTGTAAATGTACTCATATACATTAAATAAATAAACCTTAAAAAAAAAAAACCTAATTCTATTCTGAATCAAAAAAACTCACTAGTTCAATATAAACTAATGGGAAACCATAACATGGCAACTCCTTATCAAATATTAAATTGTGAGAAAAATTCTACCTATACAGAAAATACTTAATTTTTTTTATGAAAGTGAAGGAATTTTGATGTTGTCAAAGACGTTATATTGTTATAACAGACTTCAATTTTTTTATAACATGATTTGTTTTTGTTTTTTTTTTTCTTTTTTCTTTTTTTCAGAGCTGGGGACTGAACCCAGGGCCTTGCGCTTGCTAGGCAAGCGCCCTACCACTGAGCTAAATCCCCAACCCCCATGACTTGGTTTTTAAGTGAGTATTAAATGTCTATGAAAATCATAACTTAGTTTCAACCCAATATGATGTATGATTAGGACATACATGCAGCTAGCTGGTAAGTATTCAACCAAAGAAATACAACAACCAAAGTAATGTTTAGGGGCTAGAGAGATGGCTCTGTGACTAAGAGCACCTGCTGCTCTTGAAAACATAGGCTTGGTTCCCAGCATCCACATGATTGCTTGCTCACAACTGCCTGTAATTCCATTTATGCGGATCTGATGCCTCTTCTTATCACCTCTGGTTCCTGCACACTTAGATATACTCGGATACATATACATAAAATTAAATGAATAAATTATTTAAACAATAAAAATTTTAAGATCCTGTCCACTTTTCAACCCTTAAGTTTGTTTCAACAGATAGCTAATATATTATTAGGTGCTATCAATATGTGAATTAATGTTAGAGAAGACACAGGAGAAATGTGTTTGAAGTAAGAAACTAATGTAAGGCTGCTGGAATATTATAAAATATATCAAAGATGAGATGTTCTGAAATGAAACTATGGCAAAAAGCCAGAAGAAATTAAAAGACTGGGCTGGGTAGAATGTCCCAGGTTAATTAAATAAAGGAACTGAAACTACACTCCAGGGCACACAAAGGAAGACACCAAGAAAAAAACTGGGCATCATACTTGTCAGTCAAGCATAACAAGATTTTGGAAAAAAGGTAACAGGCTCACTAATTAGATCTATTAAATGCTGTGATTGTGGAATAGTATTAAATTGTATCATTTGTTCCTTGTCTGAGGTACACAATCTAACACATCTGCGCTTTACTAAGGTTACTATTTAAGTAAAAAATCTTTAGAAAATCTGAAAACCAGGAATCTAACTTTCCATAATCCAGTACTTTGTAAGTGCCAACGTGACGGGAAAGTGAACACAGTCTCATGTAACAGGCCAGAGTCAAAATTCAAACTAAAGAGCAGCGTTCTGTGCTCACTGAGGCATTAGGCCCTGGGTCTGGTCCTGGTACAACCAAGAGACTATATGAGTATGCATATACACAGCTTGAGGAGTATGAGAAATATATAAGCTGATTCATATTTGGGCTTGGGTTCCATCCCCAAATTATGCATATGTAAATATTACAAAACCCAGGAAGGATAAAAATCCAAAACACTTCTGGTCTCAAGCATTTTGGGTAAGGAATGCTCAAGAAAGGCCAGGCTGAGGATTGACACAAAAAATTAACAGCTTCCAAGACCAAGGGCTGAGACTAACGCAAACTGAATTCAGTCAGGTAGCAGACTTTAAGAAATCAAAATTCACTCATTAATTCATGAAGCCTAAGATTAACTGCATTGGCAACAAATATGTAAGTAATCAAGGTACTCTAGCCATTTGACAGATCTGAAAAGATACCAATCGGTCACCATCTTGGCCTTGTCTAGGAGGCAGTGCAGGGCAAACAGCACTTGAGGAAACAATGACGAGGGCATTCCTAATCTCTCACAGTTTACACAGGCAGCAAGACAGAAGAGCACAACAGACTCCATGCTTGCAGGGCCTTTTCTGATTCTAAAAGTCTCTTCTTATCTATCATCCAGTGCTTTGAAGACAAGTGGGCAAAGGAAAGACAACACAGGAGGCAAAGGCACCATAATCAACATAGGTCTTCAGTATACTCATCTGGCAGAGGGAAACATAAAGAATCAGCAAAACTCAGAAACTTTAGTTTTCCTACCAAGAGGGCTGCTTGTATGTTTCTGATGCATCAAGTTGACTGCAGATATGGAAAGCATCACATAGTTATGAATATCAATACTGTTCTTAATTTCCAGTATAACCATCCAAACAAGGAAGACAGCCCGCCAATATAAAGCCCAGAGTTTCTGACCAAAAGCTTGACTTCCACTTTTAGTCAAATTCAGAACTCAAATACAAATTAGTCACTTTTACAGATATGTAAGATTTAAAACTCCTATTTTGTCCATGAAAGAGTAAAATTCACAACTTCCTGGGCTGGCCTCAGGAGGTAAAAGTGTTTACGTCCAAGCCTGACAGCCTGCATTTGATCCTGGGGACCTTGGATTAAGGAGAGGACTGAGGCCCCCACAGTCCTTGACCCTCCACATGCATGCTGTGACACAGGTGGACACCCACATCCCAAATAACACACAGCACAAGAATTCTCACATTAGTTACTGAAAATACACGTAGGACACTCTGTTTGTAAGCCCTGCCGACTCAGTGCTTGTCTTCTCTGTCCCAACAAAATCCCTCTTTACAATGTTCACATTATGTCCTTGGGTTAGACGGACAACTAATCCAATGACCACACTAGACTACAATATCCTGCCTCCTTTCCTTGGGGCTCTACGCAGGAACTAGCCTGGCAAATAATACATATCAGGGCAGGGAAGGCTGTGGCTCAGCCTCTAATCCCAGAGGAGGGGAATCTCTGAGTTAGAGGCAGTCAGGGATACATAGAGACCCTGTCTCAAAAAACAAAAACAAATATGTGAAGGTATTAAGAAAGTTTTTATGTCTCCTGAGTCTCTCATTTATGCCACGAAGAGGCATTAACAAAGATGACTAATGAAAGAACGTTTGGTCTTTTTGGAACAAGTTGTCAAATGTCTGGACTTCTACTTAGAAACATAGCACACGGGACAATCAGACCAACTCTGAAAATAATTTTAAGTTAGATATTAAAACAATCTCCTTAAAAGCATTAAATAGCTATTAACATAATGAGAGATAAACAGTTCAAACCCATTAAAAGTTGGAACTCAGAAAAGTGATCTCAACTTTTGCTTTTGGTGAGTTTATTAAAAACAAACAAACAAATAAATATTTTATGTTGCTTGCACTGCAAGACTGGGGGCCAAAAAGAGTCCCAGACACAGATGCCAACTACAGTGGAAAACATCTTTGGCTCTGGGCTGAGGTTCAGGGACCCCTCCATTTTAAGATAACAAAGAACTAGAAGACCACACTCTGCTTTGTCATTCTAACCAACACCTGAGAAGTTAACCCAAAAAGAAGAGCTTCCCATAACCTCCTGACCCCACTACTCTGGAACTCTGGTGCGCAGCACAAGATGGTGGGTGCACAGTCAAAGCAAGCAGCTCATCTCCTGAGCCCCAAAAGCAAAGTGACTTTTGAGGGGACAACACCAAACATCTCACATTACAGCTCCTAACAGTGATACCTTGGGGACCAGGTCTTTAATGTGGACCTTTGTAGGTCACTCCCAACATTCAAATCTTAGCAGAGATCATGACCTTTGACCACACATAAGTCATGCAGGTGGTCTGGCAGAGGTAACATTGTGATCATCTGATTAAGGTGGTTTCACAGCCCCAAACTCTTGACCAAATAAAAATCTTCACAAAAAGATTATTATCGTCTTATACATCAAATTATTCCTCCAACAGATCCAGAGATTTGTAAACATTAGCATTGACAGATTTTCATAACTGACAGATAATTATAATTCCTAATTATTATTCTCAAGAGGATAATGGCCAAAGTTTGTTTAACCATACACACACACACACACACACACACACTATGAAAAGTCACATGCATTTGAAAAAATGAACTAAATTAAGCACTTACTGGACCAGTGACCAAATATTAGATATGAATGAAAAAATAGGTATTTTAAGGATAAAACTGTCCAGAATAAAGCCTTTAAGAAAATAAGAGGGGGCAGGGCACATAAGAGGCAGAAATCTTCATGTATTAATGAAAAACCTTACTAAAATCAAAAGAGAACACTGAAGCAAAGGTGACATTTGAAGGCCCTCTGGCTGACGAATGTGCGATAAGAACTGACCCATGCATTCGTGAAGTCCAAAGAATTCCCTCATGACAACAATAAAGCAGAAGATAAGGTTAAAAAGTTTCCCTTCCATAAAAGGACATAACAAAATTGTTAAAAGAAAATGTTAAGAGCCATGGTGTGAGGCAGGCGTTGTGGCACACACCTCTGGTCCCAGTGCTTGGGAGGCAGAGGCAGGCAGATTCTGTGCATTAGAGGTCAGCCTGCTCTACAGAGGGAGTTTAAGGAGCCATGGTGTCAATAAGAGCCTGGGCTGACCTAAAGCAACAATCAATGTAAAAAGTCTTCCAATAGGTAACTGCTAACTAGAGTTCTGTAACAAAAACATCCTTTAAGAATGGAAAAATAAAGACCTTTCAGGCAGATGGGAAGACGTTCTAAAGCATGTGCTTCAATCTTTTAAGATCAGTAAAAATGAGCCTACATAGAACTTCATAGGAAATACAAGCTACAGTAAATATATGCCACACTCTAAATATGGTGATATAACACATAGTATATATTATTACAATATTAATAAATATGTACTAATTAACAGGGACTGAGAGGGCTCAGTCGGTAAAGTATTTGCCCAACAACAAGAAGACGGTGCTAGAGGACCCCTGAGGCTCACCGGCTCTCCCTAGCCTAGTCAGGAGCCCCAGGAACTCCTGTTCCAGTGAGGTCCTGTCTCAAGCAAGGCAAACGGCTCCAGACCGACGTCAGAGGCCAACTTCTGAGCTTCATGCTCACCTGTGCACACAGATGAGCAATCAAGAACTGAGGTATAGCTCTGTGATAGAGCTTAGCTAGTCTGTGTGAAGCACTGGTTTCAACCCCCAGTAAAGGAGAGGAAAGACGGGAAAGACGGGAAGAGAAAAAGAGAAGAGAGAGATTTAATCAGCAAAACCTTCAGTAGAAACTGTTCCACAAAGACAAACCTCCTGCCCTATGACTGCATCTGACAAAATAACAAATCATTACTAGAACCCTGATGTCTTCTTTGCTGGATTATAACAAGCATTGTGTACAAACTATTTCTGAGCAGAAATGAGAGATGTTACAAGCTTAAGTGCAATGCTGATTTCAAATCCTGACAAGGATAATACAGACTGTCACCCCGGTGGACCCTTCCATGGCTTTGCCACTACTTTATCCATTCAGGTCCTTTACTGACTTACGCAGAGTAATGAGTTTTATCACCAGAACCCATTTGATTTACTTCAAAGCCTAAACATGACCTGTGCACAGATCTACAGTTTGCTGGCCTTGGCCCCTAAGCTCAAAGAGAGTACATGCTCTTTGATTCTTGCAAATTTTATGTAAGAATCTAAAGTTACTTATTAAAATGTTTGGCAAAACACCTGTGTGTGGTTTATAGCGATGCACAGATAAACAGTGCTTTAAGCGGACTATTGTCATTTGCAAGTTCTCTTTTTAAAATTAATTCTCCATAGAACAAAGTAGAAGTATGCCACAGACACTATATGCCACTCTCTCTTGAGCCTCTTCTTACATTTAACCACCACGAATGGGTTTTCCAAATACTACAATTAGGAGACACCTGATTGATACAGGCCTTTTGTGGAAGGTTTACTCACCTACCGGTCTTTGCTTTTGGCTACCAAATATAATTAAGTGACACTTGGAAAAAGGGAACCATGAAGAACCATGATGGCATATGCCTATGTTCTAAGGTTAGCACACTAGTCAGTCAGAGATGGGTCCTTGACAACCTTCTGTACGGCTAAATCGACTAGCCATGAAGTCCTCTGACTCTGATCATCTTTTTATGTGAGACGCTGATTAAACTGCCCGGTTAAGCACACTATAACTCGGAGCCTAACTAACGTGCTAAGAGCTGATGACTGACAGGCAGCGGGGAAGAGCCTACTTGACTATAAGGTTCAAGACTGGGGGCTGAGAAGAAAGTGGTTACAAAAAGAAATTGGGAGGAGGAGAGAGTAAGCATAAAGCACATATGAACACGCCATAAGACGAAGATGTATGCAGACTAAACTGACTCCATCTGTTGTCAAGTGAATTTTAGCAGCATATCTAAGACAGAAATACACACAGCAAACAGACGTGGGAAACAGAGATCCAGAGATCCGGAAAATCCACACAGAAATGATATATATTATAAAGAAAAAATATGGCATGATGGCTAAGAAAACACACCAAAGAACCTACAAAGCCTCGAAGACATGAAGCCTTCCTGGGACCCATCTCACTCACCCCGTGCTGTGCTGCAGCCCTTATTTTTAGGGAGGACTCACTCCTACCTAACTACCTCCTCAGACAAAGTGATAAGACCTAAAAGCATCATCTGTACTGTTCAATCGCATAGAGCAGAGGACTCTGGGAATATCTACAGGAGAAGTCTTCTAACTTCCGATGGCAGTAAATGAAGGCCATGACATCAACATTGTTAAATTTGAGCAAAAAATTCAAACAGGAAGATAATGTTTAAAAAAGGAGACAAATGGACTTTCAGTACTGATGATATGGTCTCTAAACAAACCACACTTCGGGTGATTGCTAAACATGCATCTGCCAACTACAAGACCAAATACACCTCCTTTGTTTGTATGTGCCACTTGCAGCCTAGCTGATACAGGGATTAAGGGAAGAATAAAGTTGAAAGAGGGCAGGACATGCAAAAAACTTACAAGGGACCAGGAGACCAGGAAGTACGATGGAGAAGACTAAGAACAGACATTTACTGCTACAGAGTATTATATAATTTACAAATTGCCTATAGAAACCAACAATGACAGAGAACCTGCCATTAGATTTGGTGCTTAGTGTTCTCTGGTGATTTTTTAAAAGTTTTTTTTTTTTAAATTACATTTATTGTGAGTCTGTGTGTGATGTAGGTTAGAGGGCAACATGCAAGAATTGGTTATCTCTTTCAACCACAATCCTGAAGAGCTAACTTGGGTTGTCAGGTTCCAAGGCAGGTGCCTTTACCTACTGACCCATCTTGATGGCCCCACAGCAATGAAATGGTAAGGGACTTCCATTTTGTGGTGACATCATAGTGAAAAGGAAAGATGGAGATAAGGCTGTGACAAACACTTACATGGACATTTAACACACATTAACTCCCTCTAGTTCCACTGTGCACGGTGAGTATTACAGATACAGAAGTCTAAGTCTAACATGACCACAGCCACTAGTAAATAATTTTAACACGAGTCAAAACCAAGACTGAAAGAAAGCATCTCACTACACCAGAGTCCTTGGAAGAAGGAATCCTGAAGGAAAATTTGGATCTGGAATGGCCTCCTAGAGTTGTGTCTGGCAGCTCAGCAGGAAACAGGAACATGCATACAGCATAGAGAGGGAGAGACTTCCAGAGGCCTCCAGACAGTGATAATGGTAGAGAGAGATGCAAAGGGCTGCTCTTGCAAAGGCGCACACGCCCTCCTCTGAAATGTGAGCAAATAAGGAGATAATGATGAAAACAAAAGCATTGGGAAACAGAGGTAGTATACCTCAGACAGCTGAGATTTTTCTCAGCCATTGGAGTTTAGAAGGCCCCACTTCCCTCTTGTCTCTTCAAACTGAAATGAAAGCTCAGCACTGGAGGGACAGACAGACCTAAGAGCATGTAATCTTCATGCTGGGAGGGAGAAACTGCCAACAAACAGATGAGATATAAAACTCAAAAAGATTTCTTCTTTTAAGGTGGGCAATTCTATTTCTAAACCTTTAATTCATAACCTTTTTTGCAATACTGGAGAATGAACAGAGTCGGTCTTACAAGCACTCTACCACTGGGCTCACTAGCTTTCAAAACCCCACTCATTTGCAACCTCAGATGGTAATGGCTAAGTATTTTTAATATTGTTTAAATATGTTGTGGCTCTTTACACACCCGACTAATGGGACAGAAGCAACAAACTACCAGATGACTTCCTCCACTGCCACTCCGTTGGGCAGTTTGCACTTGCAAACTTTGGCAAGGCTCCTAAGTTACTCCGGACAGTTTTTCATATTGGTAATCGCGACTACCCTTGAAAGGCAGCTGAGATTGGCACAGACTCACATTATGGACACTATCATGAGCTGTAAGTGCTGTTAAGCACTGGAAACAACTGAGAATACAAGAAATTCGAGTAGTTTTGAACTTAAAAAGTTTTTCTCCATCATGCCTTTCTTAAAAAACAAAACAACAACAAAGGGCTTGCATGTTAGGGATTCCACAGCTTCGATGCGTTCCTCAAGCTAATACCTAAAGAAAGCAATCCTTTCCTGTGCCATTGTGTACTGTCTTACATTTATAGGGTCCTCCTTGTTTTTTAAGGGACGTAACACTCCAATTCTTTCAATGGATCTACAAAACCTAACGCTTCCGTCTCAAAAGCTGAGACCAAAGCCTATGACAGAGATGAATGATTTAAAAAGCGAACAATCGTTTTTGCCATCCTAGGCTCCATCCACTAGGCAGAAGTCAGGCTTTTAACCCGTCCCAGTCTGCCGGAGTCTTCTCAAGAACAGATCCCACCGGCTTCTGAACAACAGCCTTTCCTCTGCAACTCCTCAAGCCAGGCTCAGAAAATCCTCCCAGAACTCAAAGGTCTTGGTTTGTTGTTTGTTTTTTAAAGGGAGCAAAAAGGTTGAACACGAATGAAACGGGCTGGACGACCCACGCACCTAGAGCGGATAGAAGACTGCTAGCAAGGGCGAGGCTGCCTGTGAAGCGAGGAAAGGTGCGAGGGCGGTGGGAGTCGCGACCCCCGCTCGCGGTGTAGAGAGGAAACCTGCGAGCCCGAGGCCAGCAGAAGGCCGGAGAGGGGCAGGTCCGGAGCGTGCAGACCGGAGGGCGGCGGAACCCGGCCGCCGGGGTCGGGTCCCCGCGCAGCCGCCGGGGTGGGAGTCGCCGGCACGCGCAGCCGCACTCACCTGCCAGACGCTCGCTCCGCGGCCGCAAGCTCGGGTGCCACCCGGGCGCCTCCCTTCCCCCGGGACTCGACTCCGGCCGCCGCCGGAGCTCGGGGCCCCGAGAGTCACGGGTGGTACGGAGGCGGGCAACGCGGCGACCGGCCCCGAGCTCAGGGAGGCGTACATAGGGGGCGCTGGAAAGGCAACTCCTCGCTCCACCTTCCTCAGCGGTAGCTGACTGCGCTTCCCGGGAACAGCATCGCACCAGACTCAGTCCGCTGCTCCCGGGCCTTCGCCCGAAGCTTCCCCGAAGGTAGCGGCCGGGTTTCCGGCAGCCACACTCCGCCCCCTCAGCACAGGGCCTTCGCCATCTTGTTAGAGGCGGGAAGCGGAAAGTGCGCACGCGCGATGGAAGCGGCTGGCGGGCGTCCCGCTGTTCGGGACTGAGGGACTGGACTGCGCAGCCGCAGCAGCCCATGCCCTGCCTCTGCGGTATTTGGTTTGTCTCTTCTGTTCTTTGCCCTGGGGATCCTGAGTCTCTCTAACCTGCTCACCTTTCCCAACTAAACTAAAACCAAATTACTAGACTTATCCTGCACGCACTACGGTTATCTCCGAGCATCTGTTCATATCAAGCATCCACCAAGTACCACGTCCTGGGCCAGGCACTGATTATAGAAAAATGAATGAATACGGGCCCTAGAGCAAAGGAAGTCCCTAGCCCAGTGGAGAAGATAGAATCCAGTTTTTGTTCTGTAGGTGCCCCTCCAGCCATTTGTCCTCTCCCGTTTTAATTCCAAACCTACCTGCTCTGGACGTCCCCAGTTTTGTCTCAAACAGCTATCAGTTCTTTTGCCTTGCATTACCCATCCATCATAATTTTCTTTGGGTGTTAACACTTGGACATACTGATCCCAGCTCTAGGGTTACAGCATTGGGGAATATAAACTTGTGGAATCCACACTCTAGTATGAAGGAATAGACCAAAAATATTGTAAAAAGTAAAACTAAAAATGATGGTAGTGATAAGGAATAGAAAAGGAGCAAACACGGAAAGGAAAATGGACACCAACAGACAGTGTTGAGCAATCTCTTCCCACAGGTGACATATGACCCTAAAACTGGCTGACCAGATGCCCTGGGAAGATCGTGGGACAGCCTTTCAAGGGGACAGAAAAACGGGAACTTCAGGTGGAATGAATTTGTAAGGGAAACCCAACAAATAAAAGTAGGGTTCGAGGACAGTGCTAGAATGTGAGAGGCCATGTTGAAAGGGCCTCCAGGCCCGGGTGTGAGGCCAACCTTAATTCCAAGTGGTCACGCCAGCCTGTTGAACCTCCCATCTACAACTCCTACCGTGTTAGCTCCTGACGGCCTTTGTACATGAAGATTGGACTAGCCACAAAACTGCCATTTGTCTTTTACATGTCTGACTTCTTGTTATCATGTTTTGGTTTAATTGCCACCTCAGACAGGCTACTCAGTCATCTTTCCTAACTAACTCTGCCTCTCTGCCCTGGGCATGATCCCTCATCACCACACCTTGTCATTTCTTCCATGACAGAGGATGTTTTTGAACGTCCTCTCCTTTGTTTGTTTTGGGACAAGCTATCACTGTAACCCAGGCTGACCTTGAACTGGTGATCATCAGGTTCCCCAATATTATAGGTATGTGCTGCTGTAATTGGCCCCTCAATTTTTACTTCATTTTGAGAGAGGGCCTCAAATATCCCAGCCTGTCCTCACGTGCACCTCAGATCATCTTACTTCTACCTCCCAAGTGCTAGAATTATAGACATGTGCCTCAGTGTCTGGCTATGACCTTAAATGATATATTTATTGTTTACTTACTGCCTCCTCATTAAACAGTAAACTTCCCAAGAGGGTCAATGTTTAGTTTTTAACACCATGAATCGATGAATGTAGACATTTGAACCTAAGTAATTAGTGGTATATTATATTGTTTTTCACCTACTGGCTCTTTAAATTAAATGTAAATCACAGAATTATGACAGACTTTCCTTATGTTTACCATCTGTCAGGAGTTGAATTGTGCTCACCCCAAATGGGTTCAGCTTCTAACCACCAGAGAATGTGACCACAGTGGGAAGTGGGATCATTAGTGATACAATTAAGTTAAAACTGCAGATCCAAAGAGCAAAGGGAAGAGACCCGACGAGTATGCCAGTATGAGAAGATGATGCCGGGAAGACAGAGGGAGTGGGGAGAGAAAGACAGACAGACACTGATTCAAGTGAGGACAAGGGCAGAGATTGGAGAAATGTAGCAGCAAGCCAGGGAAAGCCAAATGTCACCAGCAAACCATCAAAAACTCAGATAAGGCAAACAAGGACACACTTGTCTCTAGGTTTCAGAGGGACACTTCATTTTACATGTATGTCCTTCGGAACCGTGAGTACACGCACTGGGTTATGCTGCCCAACCTGTGATATATGCTCAACCCAGGGAGTGGCACTGTTAGAAGGTGTGGCCTTGTTGGAGTAGGCATGTCCCTGTGAGTATGGGCTTTAAGACCCTGATGCAAGCTGCCTGGGAGCCAGTCTTCTCCTAGCTGTCTTCAAATGAAGATGTAGAACTCTCAGCTCCACCTCCACCATGCCTGCCTGGATGCTGCCAGGTTCCTGCCTTGATGATAATGGACTGACCTATGAACCTGTAAGCCAGCGCCAATTAAATGTTGTCCATGTAAGAGTTGCCTTGGTCATGGTTAGTAAAACCCTAACTAAGACAGTGGCCCTAACTAAGACACTGTTTGATTTATGTGGCAGAGCCTGGAATGAAGGACAGAGAGTAGGCTGTGGGGGCTTCTGCTCCACAAACCAGCTGCAAAAGTCATGCTAGTCACTAAGCAGTGGTTTCTTTATCCACAAACAAGGATACCGATCCCTGCCTACCTCAGAGATCTGTAATGATAACAAGTATTTTGTTGAGTGATATCACCAACAAGGTCTGACAGATAATAAGAACAATTATGTGACACACAGCTTTGTCTTAGGGTTTTTATCGCTTCGAAGAGACACCATGACCACAGAAACCATTTAACTGGGGTAGCTTACAGTTCAGAGGTTCAGCTGGAGAAGGAGCTTAAGAGTTCGAGATCCAGATGCTCAGGCAGCAGGAAGGGGGTGACACTGGGCCTGGTTTGAGCATCTGAAACCCCAAAGCCCAACCCCCAGTAACACTTTCTCCATCGAGGCCACCTTCCTAATAGTGCCACTCCCTATGGGCCTGAGGGGCTATTGTCATTCACGTCACCACAGGGTACTTGCCACAGGGAATTCTACAGAACGTTTCAGTGTGAGATTATCACTAGTGGGTGTGTGGCTTGCATCTTAACTCACCGTTAATGCCGAAGGGGGAAAGACCCTGTGAATGAGGACCGAGAAGGGAAGTTCATGAAGAGCCTGCACAGGGAGAGAATTTCTCAGAAGAGCCTTAGGTTCATGCACAACAATCATCACGGTGCTCACAGTGGGTCCATGAAGCCTCCACTGTGGCCACTGCTGGGTGTAGGAACCTAAACTGAGAGTGTGATGCTTGGTGCCTCAGAAGCCCCCAAAACAGCTATGATCACTACCACTCCTCCCAGTGCAGTAGAATAGGTCACTTTGCCTCACAGTCCTCAATTTACACCTCGACAGGGACAAATGACTGACACAACTCAGTCATACACACCCTGCAGTTTCAGGCTGTTCAGCAGAAGTATGTGCCTAGCAGTTTAAGACTTTGAAGAGCCACATTAAGAAAGGTGGTTCACACAAGTGAACCCTCAAGTCAAGGCTTAGGGAACATTGTGGAAAAGGAGGCATGGAGTGAAAGGTTGGGGAGGAGCAGAGTAAACCAGTGGGTTCTGGACGTAACAGGACCGCTGTGCTCATGAACTCCCAGTGACTGTGGTTGTCTGCAGTAGATCAATCTGGTCAATACGCAAACTTGCAGCAGGGAAGAACTCATGAGCCCTGACTCTGACCTGAGGGGCCATGGCTAGTTGATAGCGTCTGGGGAAGATGGAGTCAGTTTTCTTGAGGGTGTGGTCTCTGGCAGATTAACTCTGGTCCTGAGGATGGTCTCATGTCCTTGAATGAAGGCAACACAAATTGGACTTAGTGTGTTATTTTAAAAAATGAAAACCAAGGTTGGGGATTTAGCTCAGTGGTAGAGCGCTTGCCTAGCAAGTGCAAGGCCCTGGGTTTGATCCTCAGCTCCGGAAAAAAAAAAAAATGAAAACCAGTTAGGAGGGGCTTGAGGGTAGGAAGAGGATCTGAGATGGACCCGAGAAGAGTTAAGGGAGGAGTTGGGGGTCGATCTAATCAAAATGCATTGCACACAGGTATAAGACTCTTAAGTTAATAAAAATATATTTTAAAACAACAATGGATTTCTAATTATTTTATTTTATTTTATTTTTTTGTCTTTTCAAGACAGGTGTTCTCCCTGTAGCCCTGTTTGTCCTGGAACTTACTCTGTAAACCAAGCTGTTCTGGAACTCAGAGATCTGCCTGCCTCTGCCTTCCCAGTAGGATTAAATTTACTTGCCACTGCCGCCCAGCCCTAATTATATGTTTTAAAGACTTTAACTATGTGTCTACGTGGGGAAGGGCTTTGCACATGGTATAGTGCTCCAGGAGGCTGGAGGAGGTCAGTGGATCCTCTGGGGCTGGAGGGGATACAGACGTAACTCACCCAGAACACAGTTGATTGAGGGCATCATCTCCATTTATGCTCTGTCACAGTTCTTTTGTGTCAGGTGTTCTTAAAGGGGCCACAAGTGTCTATTCACAATCACCACCATGTGCACTTTCTTATCCCTAACTGTTATGGTGGAGGAACTGCTTCCAGGGTGGCTCCAACAGTCTAGCTCTCCTAGCATTATAACACAAAGGCACTGAGCTAGAGGTTGCTGTCACCTGTGTAAGGAGGCAGACGTTGGTCTACTGAGTCACTCTTTTAAAAGATAATCACATACCCTGTGCAATCCCAGCATTCCAGAGAGTTTGAGACATGAAGTGCATTTTATTTTCTCAAGCACCATGATAGACTCTTTTAAGGGTCCAGAAGGCCAACCACACAGGATCTGGCCTCTGATCTTAATCAGTGAGAAAAATGCCACAGAAAAACCCTCTTCACGTGGCGGTTAAACAACACACATCTAAACAAAAGGTCACCAAGGAGGAGGTCTCGAGGGAAATTAAAAAGGCAAAACAAACAAACAATCCATAAGCTGAGTGAAATGTAAAAAACCCAAAGCATCAAAATTTGTGAAAGGCAGCTGAGCCGAGGGAATCGCATAGCAGGAATGAAAACAGGGCCAGCAAAATGGCTCAGCAGGCAGCGACTGCGGCCCAGCCTGAGTGTCTGAGTTTGAACTCTAGGACCCACCCACGTGGTGGAAGGTGAGAACAGATTCCTGCAGGCTGTCCTCTGCCCTCCGTTGCTGTGGCAACCATTCCCTTATACTCAAGTAAACATATAAATGTTTAAAAAAAGAAAGAAAAGATCACACTGGAGAGTCTCAAGATGCTCATCTATGATCGTCTTCAGGATCCAGAGGATGGAAAACAAAAGAATGAAACAACCTCAAAACAAGCACAAAGAGGCAGTAAAGACACAAGCAGGAGTCAATGTGATTGAAAGGGAAAACTACAGTGACAGTCCATGTCAGAAACCTGGCTAAGGGAACCTTTCGTGGGCCTGACAAGATAAAATGGAAAGGACACAACACCAATGTCCGTCATCGTGTTCACTGTCACTACAGTCCCAGCGGCCATCAGAGAAATACGAGAGCCCTGCAGACACAGTTGGACTTGTAAATTTATCAACTTTGGAAGAAAGGCACCAAATGAATAAAAACCACAGACCACCGAGACTCAAACGAGATGAAACAGGATAGACAGCCCTCTGTCCATTAAAGGAACGGAGCTTGTCATTGAAATGCCGTAGAAGATTTAGATGTTCTCAACTGGAGGGCTCCGGCAAACTAACCTTCTGCTTTCTCTTCCAGAAAACTGAAAAGGCAGGCATCCTCTCTCCTCACTTTAGGGGGCCAGCGCCACACTGATACCCTGAACCATGCAGAGTCCAGTAAACGAACGCTAGAGACCAACATCTCTCACAAACTTAGATGCAGAAATTCTCAACCAAGTGCTGGCATTTCAACTGAAAATGCATTTAAAAAGTTCACAAATATGATCAAATAAATAGCTACTATCTATCCTAACTATACATGACCCAATCAATATAACCACATTACCTATCAACAGGCTAAAGAAGACAATTCGTGGGGTTGGGGATTTAGCTCAGTGGTAGAGTGCTTGCCTAGCAAGCGCAAGGCCCTGGGTTCGGTCCCCAGCTCCGAAAAAAAGAAGACAATTCGCATAGCGTCATTATCAACTGATGTGGAAAATGAATGAGACGAGACCCAACACTCATTTGTAATAAAATATGGCTGTCCTTCCTGGACAGTAGATGCTCATAATGCAAATAAATCTGTGACTATTGAGAGTGACAGGATGTTCTATCTGTTAATAAGAGAATTTGACAAATGAAGACACAGAGTGATTGACGAACCACGACCAGGACGTGACCTGGATCTGTCTCTAAAATTGATTGGCCTGGAAAAGCAGCCTCAGTCACCCTGATTCTCTGTTCTCGTCTCCACTTTTCAATAACCCTCCCTCCACTTCACCAAAAGGAAGCCTTTCTCACACCCCCTCACCATATGATTCATTACCCAGCATGCCCACATGAGCAATCATTTAACATGAGTCCACACTCCTGGTCCATCGGAGCTGGTCAGCTTTACGTCAGTGGAGATAAACTCGAGTCATCTGGAAAGAGGGGCCTCACCTGACTGATTGCCTCCATCTGATGGGCAGTGGGCATGTCTCAGGGGCATTTTCTTAAACTGATGATTACTTGTCCCAGCCAGCCCTGGGCAGGATGTCTTGTGTTGTATAGGAAACCAAGCTGAGAAAGCCATAGGGAGCAAGCCAGGAAGCCTTTTTCCTCGTGGTCTCTGCCTCAGTTCCCACCGCCAAGTTCCTGCCTCGACACTCTCAAGGATGTGCTAGAACTTGCAAGCCAAATAAATCCCTTATCTTCCCAAGCTGCTTTGGGTCAGTATTTTATCCCAGCAACAGAGAAGCAAAGGTGGGCACTGTTTTATTAAGACACTATCGTCTAAGTTTTGCTCCGTGTTCTAAAAATCATGATTAAGCAATCGGGGATTGGACACATATTCTTCCCCAGTCAAATGTTCAGGTACCTACGTAGCTCCTTCAGGCAGCTTCATGAGAGACATGGAGGCAAACACATCCAGCAAAACCAGGCTCACAATCCTGAGAAACTATGAAATCATACCTATTTCTTGTAGGTAACCGAGTCTTGGCAAAATCTAATCAATAGATTAGAACAGGAACATCTGAGTTCCAATTCCAGCCACGGAGGTCATAGAACAGACTTGCAGTCTTTCTTCATGAAACCATTACTGATTTTATTATTTTCCTTTATTCCTCTGTGTGTGTGTGTATGTGTGTGCATGTATGTGAATATGTGTGTGCATGTGCATGTGTGTATGCAAGTGCATGTGTGCACTCATACATGAACCTGCCAGAGAACCTGCCCACCACACCCATATCAACTTCTTATTTATTGTACAATACACCACCCTTCTGAACTCCGCCGATTTCTGAATGTGTTCCAAGTGAATCAGCCGAATGTAATTTAGCAGCCAGAGACGCTGTGCTTTTCCATCTAATGATAGGGAAGAGGAAAGCACTCCATCTGGACAGAAACTGATAATTAACCATATCCCATTCCTGGATATCTGGCTTTTAAACAAAATCGGGCACAGCAATGTTTATTTCTCATGCCTTTTACTGAAAATGCTATTTCATCCTTCTAGCCTTTAAAGAGACAACAGCAGTGCAGTTCGACTATTAGGTTACTAAAAATTGTTTCATTTTATATTACCAGTGTAATGCATTCATTGAAAACAAAAATTGGAAGTTCAGAAAAATCACCAGAAAAAAAAAAACCAACTTAACATCTAGGATAATTGTTAGCATTTTTTGATGACTGTTTTTCAGATTTATTTTAAGATAAACAACAGCTCAGAATAACAATTTCTCCATCAGCAATAAATCCGTTTTTTAAAACAAAAGAAACAAGAAAGGTGGAGACTGTTATGAGGGCTCTGTGGGTAAGAGCACTTGCCACGAAGCCTGAAGCCCTGAGTTGGAGCTCTACCACCCACATGGTTGAGGAGAGAACCAGCTGCTACAAGCTGTCCTGTGACTTCCACATGGATGCCATGGTGCATGTATTCATGCAGGCCCTACACACACAATAAATAAATAAATATTTAAAGAATGCAAAATTCATTTGAAAAAATTTAAGGTCATCCTTGGCTACCTAGCAAGTTCTAAGGCAGATCTGCTCTGTGAAATTCTATCCCAAAAAAACAAAAACAAAACGACACGAGCTCAACAAACCTCCAAAATAGAACCCTTTTTCTCTCCTGAGGAGTGTCTAAGTTCATTTGTTTACTCTTTTACACACATTTCAGCTCGACCTTGTCATGAAAATGTAGACCATTTTTTAAGGAATGAAATTTAACAAAGAAAATGAACTATTGATTTCCCTGAAGCCCATAACCATGTCCCCTATAGCTCAATGTTTGACTAATGACATTGATAATTCAACTCTAGTGGCCAGTCTGAATAATTCAGGGGGATAGCTATAAAACTAAAGCAGGCCCAGCAGCAGTCTGCGATTGGTGAGGTCCAAGGGAAGCAACCACACACCCCGCCCTCCTGTCTCCCTTCATGGTGCCACAGCTGTGCTAGAATTTGGGATGAGGAAAGGGTCCTTAGACTTGCATCAGGATCTTGAGTAGGCTGGAGCAGCTTGCTGGGAAGAGTTGATTGTGAAATTTTAGAGGTTTTATGAGTCGGCTATTAAAGACAGCCATTATTAAAGATTAAATGATATCAAATTATAATTCAATTATTATTACGTTGAAAACAAAACTAGTAATGACTTGAGGCTGTCGCTTTTCAGTCAGTTTGCTGCATTTTTTTTAAAGATTTATTCATTTATTATATATAAGTACACTGTAGCTGTCTTCAGATACACCAGAAGAGGACATTAGATCCCTCTACAGATGATTGTGAGCCACCATGTGGTTGCTGGGAATTGAACTCAGGACCTCTGGAAGAGCAGTCAGTGCTCTTAACCACTGAGCCATCTCTCCAGCCCTTTTTTTTTTTTTTTTTTTTTTTAAGTTTGCTGCATTTCTATCCACACTCCAGATACTCTCCCACCTTTTGTGTGGTAGAGTCCTGCATGATGTTTCAGAACCACGCTCGGTGCTGCCACATTGCTATTTTGAAACCTGAGTATCTCTTCGCATCATGGATATCAACAAGTGGTCCAAACCTGGGCTGAGTTATTGCTTTGTAAATTGTTTGTTGATGGAGAATACGTTAATATTATAAATTAAACTTAAAATATGTCCCATCTAGGACTGCTCTATTATGAGTGGCACAAAGGACGGACACATTCTCCTTCAGCACTCAGATACCTTTGTCAGATCCAGCCACACTATTAACCTCATTGACAGATGAGCGGAATGTTGGTATCTCTGTCTTCTGTTTGCTCAGCTTGCTATAGGAGCCCTCTCCCACCCCTGATCCTTTGTGGCATAGCAGCAGCAGATGAGAGAAAATCTGGAGGACATAGGACTCAAAAGAGGGAGGCAGAGACAGGGAGGGAGAGGAAGAACAAATTCTTTTCAGCTTTGTGTCCTGCCTCTTCCTGTCAGCGCCTGCTGGCAGCTGTCTGTGAGAAGGAAAGCAAGTCTTTGCCCAACATGTTGAGCACTGAGCGTTTCCGATTGTGGCAGTCTCAATCACCAGGCCAACTCTGGCATGACTGCATCAGCCATTTTTTTTTTTTTTTGACAAGATCCTGGAGAAAATGGAAAAAGAAAGAAGTTTAGAAGTTTCAACCCAAGATTTCTGGACCCAAGGGTAGATACAACATCCTGGAAAGAGGCCTGTGGTGAAGCAAAAAAGTTCACTCATGGCAGACAGGAAAGAGAGACAGGGCACACAGAGGGGAACTGTGAATGGGGCTGAGAATAACAACACAAAGTCCCCTTGCTGAGAGGAGAGAGTAAATGCTAAATAGACTCAGGGTTGAGGTTAGAGGCTCACAGGGATTCCATTCCTGGCCAGGGAGAAAGCCTGGCAAGGGTCAGGTATGGAGTGTGGTGGTACACAACCTTTTTTTTTTTTTTTTCCGGGGCTGGGGACCGAACCCAGGACCTTGCGCTTGCTAGGCAAGCGCTCTACCACTGACCTAAATCCCCAACCCCGGTGCACAACCTTTAATCCCCACCTGCAGATGTGTGAGGCTGGGGCTGACCTGGTCTACATCTAGAGTTCTCGGCCAGGCCATCGAGCGAGCGTAGTGAGACCCTATCTCCAGAACAAAAACAACAAACTAGCAAAACGTGGCAAGATGACAAGAAGAGGGGAAAAGCGAGAAAGTTAGTTGGGAGTGTCTGTGCTGCTCCAGCCACCTCCCTTTCTTCCCTGTGGCGGACAAACTTCTAGGTAAGGCTAGACAAGTCTGGACCAAAGGGGACTTCTAATTCTTCCCAAGAAGAAGCCACCCTTCAGGGCGGCATTCACGTACACCAAGCAGAAAGGAGAGGTAAATGCAGAGACTGGAGATGATTGCAGCCTAAGCAGGGGAGAGGAACTCAGGGTTCCAGCAAGTCAAGGAGAGGCATGATACAGACTGTCCTATCTTTGGACACAGTAACTACAGCTTGGGTTCTAGGGTGGGCAGCTGAAGGACAGACATGAGGTTGAGTCTCTAAGCCTCACCTGACCTGGGGTGGGGTCAGATGAAAAACTATACATCTTGCAGTCATGAACTGCTAGGCTGCGGCAAGAACAGAGCCACAACTAGGCTATTTGTCCTTCTCTCCCATCCAGACACACGCTATCCTGATGGGGAGAGAAGAAGAGATTCTTTAAGGCTGTTTGTTGAACAGCAACTATGTTGAACTTAACTCCAAGTAGATTGAGTTAAAGTCTTTAACTGAATTGAATATTTACTCCAAGAGACTGACTTGGAAAGTCCAAATACCTGGTCATCTTGAGAGTGGTAAGGCAGAGTTTCCTCCCATTTGGTAAAAAAATGAGGACTTTAGAGATAAGTTGAATTCCGTAATAGAGAAATAAACTATTTCCACTCGAGCTGTAGGTTATAAATCTTAAACCTATTACGCTATCGTATCCATACTCTCTTTGAAGTCTTAGGTTTTGTCTGTGCTGTGGACAGAAGCATTACTCAGATGGGGGTGAGATCATCGCTTCAGCATCTGAACTGTTTGTGGGTTCTGGGGGTACATTCGGTACCTTGGGGGGGGCATTTCTCTTTCTGGGCATCTGGCTTAGAGGCTGGAGCAGTTTTCAGCTTCTCCCAGCAACAATAGCTCAGTGATGGTGCAGCTTCTTCAGATGCTGGGGTGCATTATTCATCCATCATCATCAGAATATGACCTCCAAGGGGCAGAAGCATTCATCAGGCATGAGCGGCAGGCTAATGCCCGTCTGTAAATAACATGCCAGAAAGGGAGTACTTACTTCACGGAGCTCGAGGACAGCAACAAAGAAAAAAGCAGGCCGAAAACTGCCTCCGCCCAAGAGCATTTGATGTTCCCCCAGCCAAATCTCACAAATAATAGACCGCTTTCCCTTCCCCCTTGATGGCAAAGGACAGCAAAGAGGCAGTGCACAAAGTGAGGGGCAGGAATGAGTCAGAGTGGATGTGGTGGCATTAGAGAAGGACAGACATTAATGATGGGGAAGAAGCTGTGCAAACATCAGCTCGCTGACTGTGACTCACAGGGTCTGAGTCTTTCCTCCTCAACCCCAGAAGTCTCCTCTGATCTAAGGGATGCAGTGGGATGAAGACACTGGGCTCACTCTGGGGGAGGGTGCTCTGTTGGTATGGTAAAGTGGTGTTTGCACGGTCATCTATGGTAGAAAAATATGGAGGCTGAGAGCTGAGGGGCTGGGAAGTCAGGGAGATGAGAAGGTCTTCCTTTCTAGTCATGGGAATGAAAGAGTTAAA
The DNA here is from genome assembly GCF_021556685.1 of Rattus norvegicus. Taxonomy (NCBI): domain Eukaryota; kingdom Metazoa; phylum Chordata; class Mammalia; order Rodentia; family Muridae; genus Rattus; species Rattus norvegicus. Next base: position 25,956,933 of record NC_141551.1, on the reverse strand, counting down.
GAGAATTATTAATTGAGGCAGAAAGTCTACTTCTCTTCACACATCAATTCAATTATCTACCCTTAATACACAAGTGTGTTCATGGAATGCACACACACATACACACACACACACACACACCACACACACACATACCAGACACACACCACACACACACACACACACACACACACACATGTTTTATCAATATAATAATCCCAGGAAGGAGAGAAGTCAGTTAACTTTATGCTGGGACAGAAAATGAAGGGTTACTTTAAAATTTAAGAGTCTTGGGGCTGGAGAGATGGGTCAGTTGTTAAGATCATTGGTCACTCTTCCAGAGGACCTGAGTTTGATTCCCAGAATCCACCTGGTGTCTTACAACCATCTGTAACTCCAGTTTTAGGTATACAGTAACCTTTTCTGGCCTCCTTTAACACCAGGCACACACATGGTGCCCAGACGTACTCACAAGCAAAACACCCATGTACATAAAACAGAAGTAAGTAAATCAAGGGGTTGGGGATTTAGCTCAGTGGTAGAGCGCTTGCCTAGGAAGCGCAAGGCCCTGGGTTTGGTCCCCAGCTCCGAAAAAAAAAACCAAAAAAAAAAAAAAAAAGTAAGTAAATCTTTTAGAAGAAATGCAGTAGTTGAATCTCTTCATTGGTATATCCTTTCATTTTCTTTCTTTTTTCTTTTTAAAGAATCATTTATTTACTTTAGGCATATGAGTACACTGTAGCTGTCTTCAGACACTCCAGAAGAGGTCATCAGATCCCTGTACAGATGGGTGTGAGCCACCATGTGGTTGCTGGGAATTGAACTCAGGACCTCTGGAAGAGCAGTCAGCACTCTTAACCTCTGAGCCATCTCTCTCCAGCCCTATCCTTTCATTTTCTAAGCAGTAAGTGTTTTCAAATATCTTTTGCTTTGGCTTAATCCTTTAAAATATACCTGCAACTAACAAATATGAATTAATTCTAAAATTGATTCTGTATCATAGATGGTTTACTTTTAAAAATGCTTATTGTAGCTTAATATTCATAATCTAAACCCCTTTACTTACTCATGCCATCTAAGCATTGCTAGCACAGCAGTGCATTAATTAACACAGTAACTAACCTCAGAACAGCATATTATGGCTTTGTTACAAAACCTGACAGACGGGAGAAAGAGAGGAGAAAAACAAAGCTCTCTTCAAACCAAGCTACTTTAAAAACCGTTATTAAAACTGATAATGATCTAGTGCAAAGGAGCAGCTTCAATTTATTTACTTCTAAGAAATTTGCATAGGGCCAAATGTTTATGTCACACATTAACTCCTAGAGATTATGAAAGAATAAAGGGGAGTTTTTTATCAAAATCTCCTCATAAGGAGCTACTCGGATATATTGTTTCTAGTTATGGTGCTGAAGAATCATGATCCAGACCTACTTTTTCTGACACGAGGCAAAGAAGACGCTGCCTTTGCCTTTAGTACGGGAATGAAACGACCCCTTTGGACACCAGCATGGAACCCATCTGCGGTGGTGGCTGGAAACAGGTGATGCCCAGCACTGCTCCTGTTGATGAGATACAGAAAGGATCACAGAAGAAGAAACATCAACTCCTGGGAATTGAAGAAATTCAGCTTCTCTCTGAGTGTGGCTCTCTCTGCCCTCGGGGATCATCAGCCAATAAGGTCCAGGAGGGCAATGGGAGCTGATGACAAACGGAGGTTGGGGATGGGAGTGGGGGCTGGGTGGGGGTGGGCGCGTCAGAAGCCCTGTGAGTACCTACTGTGAATGATCACACCAGGACCAGCTGCGAGGAGGCAGATCAACTTTACTTGGGGTGATTTAAGGTTTATATAATTTGTGGGTTTGGGACTGGGAACATCCGGAATAGGCAGAGGTCATTGACTGAAGGCTTAGGGCACGGAAATGCCTCATTAGCATGGGGAAGCATTTCAGGAATCTCAGGTGCTAGTTGAATGGGTTCTTCTCTGGGGAAAAGAAGTTGCTCCTGTAATTTAAGAAGACTGAGTGGCATTCCGCTGGTAGAATTTTGAATTCCCCAGACAAGGTCAGAGGAGGAGAGGCCCTGCCAATGAAGGGAGTCCCCCATATGCTACCCAGCCCAGAGGCAATCTGGTCAGTGGTAGACCTCGACCTTAATTAGCAGAGTTTTCCCCTACAGAAGAGTACAAAGTTTCTTATTCTTGGTGCTTTTTGAAACAAAGACAACAAGCTGGATCTTGGGGAGACTCTTGTTCTGGTCCTCAAAGCTTGTAGAGGCAGGGGTAGGAGTGGTGATAGGAATGAGTGGGGGTGGGGTTGGCAACAGAAAGACGGAAGTGATTTCGTATTTCAGTTCCACCTGCAGATCGTCCAGCTCCTCCACTGAAAGCTTCCATTTGGAGTAAGATAACCAAAGACTGCTAAGTCCACAAGGTCCCCGGAGAACCATTTATGTGGGGGCTGTGGCAATATTCATCTAACACTGGGCTAGCTCCAGCTAACGGAACACTTAACTGGTGGTAAAGTGGGTTTGAAAATTGAAACAAATAATCTAAGGAGTTCTACCAAGATGCACTTTGGTACAAAACCGCATATGGCTGATGCGCATTGGTCTCTTCCACTGATTTCAGATAATAATAAAAGTTATTTGTGGGGTTGGGGATTTAGCTCAGTGGTAGAGCGCTTGCCTAGCAAGCGCAAGGCCCTGGGTTCGGTCCCCAGCTCCGAAAAAAAAGAAAAAAAAAGTTATTTGTATCACGTTGTAGGTATTGGAAATAAAGCCTAGCTTCTTGGAAAGGTACAGTAACAAAGATGAAGCTATTGGAAAACATTCACTCATTGAATTTTTCCAGGAACAGATGGCAATATTTAAGATTTTGATGGGGGTTGGGGATTTAGCTCAGTGGTAGAGCGCTTGCCTAGCAAGCGCAAAACCCTGGGTTCGGTCCCCAGCTCCGAAAAGAAAAAAGAAAAAAAAAAAAAAAGAAAAAAGGAAAGATTTTGATACCCAAATTGAAGAATTAAATATAAAATCTTCATGTGTGCTAACCTTATAGATAACCTCATAAGAGTAACCTTTTCTGTTGGGTTTTTAAGAAATGTGAAATATTCTAAACTACAAAGGGCTCTTTGTACCAATCAGTGTGCCTAGCCTGCTCCAAATACCACAGTACCTTTAGTATTTTCTTGGTTTATTTAGCTGAAGTTAATATTGAAACAATATAATAGTTCTCTGTATCCATGGACTCAAACAACTGCAAATTGAAAACATTTGGGAAAAATATTATCTATAGTTAATATGTGCCTCCCTTTTCCCTGTTATTACTCCCCGAACAGTGCAGTAGGACAACTATTTGTAGAGCATCTGAAGTGAATTAAAGAACATAGGAAGATAGATGTCTGTAGGTTTTATGCAAATGCTAAATCATTTTATATATCACACTTGAGTATAGGTAATTTTCGATATCTGTGGAGCTCTTGTCCCTTGTAGCTACAGAGGGATTATTTCAACATTAGATTTGGATTGCATTCTAATCTATATCAAAAGAGTCTAAACCCGTGAGTTTCAATTCCACACCAGAGCGAATTACTTATATTCCTCTTCTATCTTGAAGAGCACATCCAACACTTCAAATAGTTGGCAAGAAAATGAAAGGCCTGTCCCCAAGAATGCTCTGCTTCAGGCTTCATCAGGGACAAGCTCTTTAGTGGAGCATAGCAGCTGTCGTGGGGAAGCAGAAGGCGAGACCATGTCAGTGATCTAGAACATACATGCCCTTACATGCAAGTCTATTTGTATCCCTAGAACTGGGTCTAATCATTTTCTTATGTTAATAGAAATTTTTTTTCACCAAAAAAATACTCATAATAAATGAAATAATTTTATTTGTTTCTCTTAGTTTAGTTTTGGGAGACTGGGTTTCTCTGTGGATAATATGTGGTTGCTGTGTGAACACCCGGCAGGTGACAGGAAAATGGAGAGAGGTGAGGTATAGGTGTGGCACAGTTTGAAGAATGGAACCTTTGATCCCTTCCTCTGAGAAGCTGTGTTGCTGTCAGACACAGTAGGCTGTGGACACAGCAGGCTGTGCTCATCGTGTTCTCTCCGGCATTTTGATGTCTTTGTTCATCTTTTAAAAGCTGCTTCTAGGCAAGAAAGCAGAGCTGTTTCTAAAGATTTCTATCTTAGCTTTGTTAATATTATTATTAATTTGTGGGCTTGGAGCCTTAGTCAGTGACCTCTGTTTTGTAGGATTACACAAAGGACATTTAAACTAAAGGGAGAAACATCTTTTCCTAGGGGACCATGGAGATGGCTTAGGGGCAAAATGTTTGTACAAGCATGTGGGCTTGAATTAGGATCCCAGGTACCCATTTAAAAGCTGAGTACAATAGCACTGAAACCACTGTGCTACACGAGAATCCCTAGGACTCTGTGGGCAGCCAGTCTAGTCC